>NC_061087.1:94931692-95031692 GCF_015104395.2 Macrobrachium nipponense | reverse complement strand
GAAGAATTTCAACATATAATTGGCCGTCTTGAAGAGGAGGTCCAGGCTTTGGCAGAAGACAACAGGAAACTGGAGACTGAAAATGTTGCCAAGGATAAAGTGATGGAAAATCTCCAAGAAAGCAACATGCAGTGTGAAGCGATGAAGAATGGTTTGCAGCAAGAGGTCAGGAATCTCAGCCGACAGAACTCTGAAATGGAGATAAATGTGGCCGATCTGAAGAAAGAAAAGACTGAGCTGGAAGAAAAGATGGCAAATTTGGGAAAGGAATTTAAAAAGGAAGTTCATGACCTCGAGCAGAGGCTGAGTCACTCTCAAGATATAATTATAGAAAAGGACTTAGAGATTGAAAGGTTTAACAAAGAGGCGACAGAAAAGGAAGAAAAAATAGAAGATTTGGAGAATATTGTGCAGAATTTACTCGAAGAAAACAAGAAAATTAAAAATGAAATGGAATACAAAGTAAATGACCTTCGTCAAGAGCTCAGTAAACAGCAGGATCTCAGTAAGGAGGAGACTGAAAAGTTTGAAAAAGACATATTAGAATTTGGACAAACGATTGAAGGTCTGGAAAGTGAGGTCGTCTCATTGATGAAAGAAAAGGAAAGCTTGAAGATTGAAACGGAAAAGGAAATGAACGACCTCTTATCTGTGAATATGGAAAAGGAAGAGCAGCTGGAACTATCTAAAAAAGAAGTCATTGAATGTGGACAAACAATTGAAGGCCTGGAAAATGAGATCGTCTCATTGATGAAAGAAAAGGAAAGCTTGAAGATTGAAACTGAAAAGGAAATGAACGACCTCTTATCTGTGAATATGGAAAAGGAAGAGCAGCTGGAACTATTTAAAAAAGAAGTCATTGAATGTAGACAAACGATTGACGGTCTGGAAAATGAGGTCGTCTCCTTGTTGAAAGAAAAGGAGAGCCTGAAAACTGAAATGGAAAAGGAAATAATGTACCAGAAAGAAGAGATGACTAATCTGCAGGATATGAATTTAGAAAAGGACGAGGAGATTGACAAATTGAAAGAGGAGGTAATTGAAAGTAGAGAGACAGTTGAAGTTCTGGAAAATGAGATCGTCTCCTTGATGAAAGAAAAGGACAGCCTGAAAATTGAAATGGAAAAAGAAATAACCGACCTAATATCTCTGAATAAGGAAAAGGAAGAGCAGCTAGAACAATTTAAAACAGAAGTCATTGATTGTGAACAAACGATTGAAAGTCTGGAAAATGAGGTTGTGAACTTGATAGGAGAAAAGAGGAGCCTGGAAACTGAATTGGAAAAGGAAATAATGTACCTGAAAGAAGAGGTCGCTAACCAGCTGGATATGAATTTAGAAAAGGACGAGGAGATTGAAAAATTGAAAGGAGAGGTAATTAAAATTGGAAAGGCAATTGAAGGTCTGGAAAATGAGGTCATCGAGTTGATGGAGGATAATGAGAAGAGGAAAACTAAGATGGAAAAGGAAATAAAGGACCTCAAAGAAGAGTCGATGAACCTCCAATCACTGAACATGGTAAAGGACGAGGAGAATGAAAATTTGAAAAAAGAAATAATTGAAATTGGAAAGGCAATAGAAGGTCTGGAAAATGAGGTCATCGAGTTAATGGAGGACAATGAGAAGAGGAAAGCTAAGATGGAAAAAGAAATAACAGACCTCAAAGTAGAATTAATTTACCTGCAGGATATGAATTTGGAGAAAGACAAGGAGATTGAAACATTCAAAAAGGAAGAATTGGAATTTGTAGCGACAATTGAAGCTCTGGAAAATGAGGTCATCGAGTCGATGAAGGAGAATCAGAAAAGGAAAACAGATATGAAAGGGGTAATGAACAACCTCAAAGAGTTGATGAAAGAGTACGATATGAATATGGAATAAGATATAGAATAAAACTGGGAATTGGAATATGAAAAATAAGAAGAGGAAATCGAAGTAATGCAGCCGAGGTAGAATGGAGAGCAAACGGACCCTGTTCAGAATAGGCCCCAGAAGCTGGCTGGAGAACGGACGGCAGCCAGGTGACCACAGGACACTCACTAGCCCTTTCCAAAGAAGGTGCCCAAAACTAGCTGGAGAACGGACAGCAGCCGGGGGACCATCGGAATCTCACTGGCCCTTCCCAATGGGGACGCTCACTAGCCCAACCCACAGGAGGCACCCGAAAAAAGCAGGCTGGAGAACGGACGGCGGCTGGGGGACCGCCTGACGCTCACTAGCCAAACCCACAGGAGGCGCATGAAAAAAGCTGGCTGGAGAACGGCCGGCGGCCGGGGGACCGCCGGACGCTCACTGGCCCAACACACAGGAGGCGCCCAGAAAAGCTGGCTGGAGAACAGACGGCGGCCGGGGGACCGCTGGACGCTCACTAGCCCAACCCACAGGACGCGCCCGAAAAAAGCTGGCTGGAGATCGGACGGCGGCTGGGGGACCGCCGGACGCTCACTGGCCCAACCCACAGGAGGCGCCCGAAAAAAGCTGGCTGGAGAACGGACGGCGGCCGGGGGACCGCCGGACGCTCACTAGCCCAACCCACAGGAGGCGCCCGAAAAAAGCTGGCTGGAGATCGGACGGCGGCCGGGGGACCGCCGGACGCTCACTGGCCCAACACACAGGAGGCGCCCGAGAAAAGCTGGCTGGAGAACAGACGGCGGCCGGGGGACCGCTGGATGCTCACTAGCCCAACCCACAGAAGGCGCCCGAAAAAAGCTGGCTGGAGATCGGACGGCGGCCGGGGGACTGCCGGACGCTCACTGGCCCAACCCACAAGAGGCGCCCGAAAAAAGCTGGCTGGAGAACGGACGGCGGCTGGGGGACCGCCGGACGCCCACTAGCCCAACCCACAGGAAGCGCCCGAAAAAAGCTGCTGGACGCTCACTGGCCCAACACACAGGAGGCACCCAGAAAAGCTGGGCTGGAGAACAGGCGGCGGCCGGGGGACCGCTGGACGCTCACTAGCCCAACCCAAAGGAGGCGCCCGAAAAAGCTGGCTGGAGATCGGACGGCGGCCGGGGGACCGCTGGACGCTCACTGGCCCAACCCACAGGAGGCGCCCGAAAAAAGCTGGCTGGAGAACGGACGGCGGCCGGGGACCGCCGGACGCTCACTAGCCCAACCCACAGGAGGCGCCCGAAAAAAGCTGGCTGGAGATCGGACGGCGGCCGGGGGACCGCCGGACGCTCACTGGCCCAACCCACAGGAGGCGCCCAAAAAAAGCTGGCTGGAGATCGGACGGCGGCCGGGGGACCGCCGGACGCTCACTAGCCCAACCCACAGGAGGCACCTGAAAAAAGCTGGCTGGAGAACATACGAGCGGCTTGGGCCCACCTGACTCTCACTAGGGGGCCCAACCCACCAGGAGGCCGCAGGAAAAAAAAGCTGGCTGGAACGGACGGGTCCGGGGACCGCCGGACGCTCACTGGCCCAACCCACACAGGATGGCGCCCTAGAAAAGCTGGCTGGAAAAAAGAACAGACGCGGCCGGGGGACCGCTGGACCGCTTCACGTATCCAACCCACAGGGGAACGGCGCCCCGAAAAAAGCTGGCTGGAGATCCCGGGGGACCGCGGCTGGGGCCGCCGGACGCTCCACTGGCCCAACCCCAGGAGGCGCCCGAAAAAAGCTGGCCCTGGAAGAATCGGACGGCCGGCCGGGGACCGCCGGAAGGCTCACTAGGCCCAACCCACAGGAGGCCCGCCCGAAAAAAGCTGGCTGGAAAAGATCGGTCGGCGGAGCGGGGAAACCGCCGGACGCTCACTGGCCCAACACACAAGAGGCGCCAAAAAGCTGGCTGAGAACAAAGGACGGCCGCCGGGACCGGATGGAATGCCTCACTAGCCCAACCCACAGAAGGCGCCCGAAAAAAAGCCTGGCTGGAGATCGGACGGCGCGGCCGGGGGACTGCCGACACTTCACTGGCCCAACCGCACAAGGAGGCGCCCTGAAAAAAGCCCTGGCTGGAAAAAGAACGGACGGCGGGCTGGGGGACCGGCCGGACCGCCCACTAGGCCCACCCACAGGAATCGGCTCCGATAAAGCTGGCTGGAGAATCGGAACACTGGGGGCGCCGGGGGACCGCCGGACGCTTCACTGGCCCCAACCCACACAGGAGGTTGCACCCAGGGAAAAGCTGGGCTGGGAGAACCAGGCCGTGGCCTGGGGAAAAAAACCGCTGGACGCTCACTAGGCCCCAACCCAAAGGAAGGCGGGCCCGGAAAAAAGGCGGTTGGAGATCCGGGACCCCAGGCGGCCGGGGACCCGCTGGCGCTCACTGGCCCAACCCACAGGAGGCCCGCCCGAAAAAAGCCCTGGCTGGGAACGGCGGCGGCCGGGACCGGCCGAAACGGCTCACATAGCCCTAACCCACAGGGGCGCCCGAAAAAACAAAAAGCTTGGCTGGAGATCGGAACGGCGGCCAGGGGGTGGGACCGCCGGACCGCTCGATGGCCTAAACAACCCACAGGAGGCCCCGCCCCTAAAAAAGCCCTGGCTGGGAGATCGGAACGGCGGCCGGGGGACCGGCCGGACAGCCTCCTAGCCCAAAACCCACAGGAGGCACCTGGAAAAAAGCCTGGCTGGAGAACAGACGGCGCTGGGGACCACCTGAACCTCACTAGCCCAACCCACAGTGAGGCGCATGAAAAAGCTGGCTGGAGAACGGCCGGCGCCGGGGGGACCGTCAGAAACGCTCACTTGGCCCAACACACAGGAGGCGCCCAGAAAAGCTGCTCGAGAACAGACGCTGCCGGGGGACCGCTCACTGGGCCCAACCCACAGAAGGCGGCCCGAAAAAAGCTGGCTGAAAAAAGAACTGGCTGGAGAACGACGGGCTGGCTGGACCGACTTGGACGCCCACTAGCCCAACCCACAGGAAGCGCCCGAATAAAGCTGCTGGAGATCGGACGGCGGCCGGGGGACCGCCGGACGCTCACTGGCCCAACACACAGGAGGCACCCAGAAAAGCTGGCTGGAGAACAGGCGGCGGCCGGGGGACCGCTGGACGCTCACTAGCCCAACCCAAAGGAGGCGCCCGAAAAAAGCTGGTTGGAGATCGGACGGCGGCCGGGGGACCGCTGGACGCTCACTGGCCCAACCCACAGGAGGCTCCCCGAAAAACTGGCTGAGAACGGACGGCGCCGGGGAGACCGCCGGACGCTCACAGGCCTAACCCACAGGAGGCGCCCCGAAAAAAGCTGCTGGAGAATCGGGACGGCCGGCCGGGGACCCCGGCCGCCTCACCTGCCCAACCCACAGGAGGCGCCCGAAAAAAGCTGGCTGGAGATCGGACGGCGGCCGGGGGACCGCCGGACGCTCACTAGCCCAACCCACAGGAGGCACCTGAAAAAAGCTGGCTGGAGACAAGGCGGTGGGCCCTGGGGGAACCCCACCGGACGCTCACTAGCCAAAAAACCCACAGGGCGCTGAAAAAAAGCTGGCTGGAGAAACGGACGGGCGGCCGGGGGACCCGGCCAGAACCCTCACTGGCCCAACACAACAGGAGGCGCCCAAGAGCTTGGCTGGAGAACAGACGGCGGCCGGGGGACCGCTGGACGCTCACTAGCCCAACCCACAGGACACGCCCGAAAAAAGCTGGCTGGAGATCGGACGGCGGCTGGGGGACTGCCGGATGCTCACTGGCCCAACCCACATTAGGCCCCCCCCCGAAAAAAAAGCTGGCTGGAGAACGGAGGCGGCCGGGGGGGGGGGGACCGCCGGACGCTCACTAGCCCAACCCAAAGGAGGCGCCCGAAAAAAGCTGGCTGGAGATCGGAAGGCGGCCGGGGGACCGCCGGACACTCACTGGCCCAACCCACAGGAGGCGCCCAGAAAAGCTGGCTGAGAACAGAACGGCGGCCGGGGTACCGATGGTGCTCACTTTAGCCCAACCCACAGGAGGCGCCCGAAAAAAGCTGCTGGAGATCGACGGCGGCCGGGGGACGCCAGACGCTCACTGGCCTAACCCACAAGAGGCGCCCTAAAAAAGCTGGCTGGAGACGGACGCGGCTGGGGGACCGCTGGACGCCACTAGCCCAACCCTAGCCCACAGGAAGCGCCCCGAAAAAACAAAGCTGGCTGAGATCGGACGGCGGCCGGGGGACCGCCGGACGCTCAGCCCTCACACAGGAGGGCTAAAGCCCAGAAAATGGCCACAACCCAACCCAAAGGAGCCCCGAAAAGCTGGCTGGAGAACAGGCGGCGGCCGGGGGACCGCTGGACGCTCACTAGCCCAACCCAAAGGAGGCGCCCGAAAAAAGCTGGCTGGAGATCGGACGGCGGCCGGGGGACCGCCGGACGCTCACTGGCCCAACCCACAGGAGGAGCACTAAAAAAGTTGGCTGGAGAACGGACGGCGGCCGGGGTGCCGTGGTATTCCGCCGGGACTGCACTAGCCCAAAACCCAACAGGAGGCGCCCGAAAAAAGCTGGCTGGAGATCGGACAGCGGCCGGGAGACCGCCGGACGCTCACTGGCCCAACCCACAGGAGGCGCCCGAAAAAAGCTGGCTGGAGATCGGACGGCGGCCGGGGGACCGCTGGACGCTCACTAGCCCAACCCACAGGAGGCACCTGAAAAAAGCTGGCTGGAGAACAGACGGCGGCATGGGGGCCGCCTGACGCTCATTAGCCCAACCCACTGGAGGCGCCCAGAAAAGCTGGCTGGAGAACATACGGCGGCCGGGGGACTGCCGGACGCTCTCTAGCCCAACCCACAATGGGCGCCCGAAAAAAGCTGGCTGGATATCGGACAGCAGCCGGGGGACCACCGGACGCTCACTGGCCCAACCCACAGGAGGCGCCCGAAAAAAGCTGGCTGGAGAACGGACGGCGGCCGGGGGACCGACGGACGCTCACTGGCCCAACTCACAGGAGGTGCCCGAAAAAAGCTGGAAGGAGAATGGACGGCGGCCGGGGGACCGCCGGATGCTCACTAGCCCAACAAACAGGAGGCGCCCGAAAAAAGCTGGCTGGAGATCGGACGGCGACCGGGGGACCGCCGGACACTCACTGGCCCAACCCACAAGAGGCGCCCGAAAAAAGCTGGCTGGAGAGCGGATGGCGGCCGGGGGACCACTGGACGCTCACTGGCCCAACTCACAGGAGGCGCCCAAAAAAAGCTGGCTGGAGAATGGACGGCGGCTGGGGGACCGCCGGACGCTCACTGGCCCAACCCACAGGAGGCGCCCGAAAAAAGCTGGCTGGAGAATGGACGGCGGCCAGGGGACCGCCAGACGCTCACTGGCCCAACCCACAGGAGGCGCCCAGAAAAGCTGGCTGGAGAACGGACGGCGGCCGGGGGACCGCCGGACGCTCACTGGCCCAACCCACAGGAGGCGCCCAGAAAAGCTGGCTGGAGAACAGACGGCGGCCGGGGACCGCCGGACGCTCACTGGCCCAACCCTCACGGGAAGCGCCCGAAAAGAAAAAAGCTGGCTGGAGATCGGACGGCAGCCGGGGGACTGCTGGACGCTCACTGGCCCAACCCACAGGAAGCGCCCGAAAAAAGCTGGCTGGAGAACGTACGGCGGATGCTCACTGGCCAAACTCACAGGAGGTGCCCAAAAAAAGCTGGCTGGAGAACAGACGGCGGCCAGGGGACCGCCGGACACTAAATGACCCAACACACAAGAGGCACCCGGAAAAAGATGGCTGGAGATCGGACGGCGCCGGGGGAGCCGCCGGACTCTCACTGGCCCAACCCACAAGAGGCGCCCAAAAAAAGATGGCTGGAGAACGAATGGTGGCCGGGGACCGCCCGGACGCTCACTAGCCTAACTCACAGGAGGCGCCCTTAAAAAGCATCCGGCGGTCGGGGGACCGCCGGATGCTCACTGGCCCAACACACAGGAGGCGCCCGAAAAAAGCTGGCTGGAGATCGGACAGCGGCCTAGGGACCGCCAGATGCTCATTGGCCCAACCAAAGAGGAGCCCCGCCCCCCCCCCCCCCCAGCTGGCTGGAGAACGGACGGCGGCCGGGGGACCGCCGGACGCTCACTGGCCCAACTCACAGGAGGCGCCCAAAAAAAGCTGGCTGTAGAATGAACGGCGGCCGGGGGACCACCGGACGCTCACTAGCGCAACCCACAGGAGGCGCCTGAAAAAGGCTGGCTGGAGAACGGACGGCAGCCGGGGGACCGCCGGACGCTCAGTAACCCAAGCCACAGGAGGCGCCCAGAAAAGCTGGCTGGAGAACAGACGGCGGGCCGGGGTACAGCCGGACGCTCACTAGCCCACACACAGGAGGCGCGCCCGAAAAAAGCTGCTGGAGATCGGACGGCGGCCGGGGATCCGCGGACTCACTGGCCCATCCCATCCGAGGCGCCCTAACCCAAACTGGATGGAGATCGCACGGCAGCCGGGGGACCGCCGGACGCTCACTGGCCATGGACCAACCGAGGCGCCTAACCCAAACTGGCTGGAGATTCGGACGGCGGCCGGGGAACCGCTGGACCGCTCACTGGCCCATACCAAAACCGAGGCGCCCTAACCGAAAACTGGCTGGAGATCGGACGGCGGCCGGGGGACCGCCGGAACGCTCACGTGGCCCATACCAACCGAGGCACCCTAACCCAAACTGCTGGACCGCTGGATGCTCCACTGGCCCCATACCCAAAACAAGGCGGCGCCCTAACCCCCAACTGGCTGGAGATCGGTACGGCCGGCTGGGGGAACCGCCGGTAACGCTCACTGGACCCATAACCTCAACCCGAGGCGCCCTAAAGCCGCAACCTGGCTGGTAGTCCGACGGCGGTCCGGGGAAGGGACCGGCCGGTACGCTCACTGGACCCATACCAACCGAAGGGCCCCGCCCTAAAACCCAACCCCCAACTGGCTTTGGAGATCGGACCAGCGGCCCGGGGGTAACCGCCGTACGCTCAACTGGCCCACCATACCAACTGAGGCGCCCTAACCCAAACTGGATGGAGATCGGACGGCGGCCTGGGGACCGCTGGACGCTCACTGGCCCATACCAACAGAGGCGCCCTAAACCTAAACTGGCTGAGATCACGGCGGCCGGGGGACGCGGCGCTCACTGGCCCATACCAACAGAGGCGGCCCTAACCCGTAACTGGCTGGGATCAGACGGCGGCCGGGGGACCGCCGGGCGCTCACTGTCCCATACCAACCGAGGGGCCCTAACCCAAACTGGCTGGAGATCGCACGGCAAGCCAGGGGACCGCGACACCCTAACCCAAACTTGGCTGGTAGAATTCGCTTCAACGGGTAGCCATTGGGGGACCGCCGGGTACGCTCCACATTGGCCCATACCAACCGAGGTAGCCCTAACCCCGCAAAACTGGCTGGAGATCGGACGGCGGCCAGGGGACCGCCGGACGCTCACCGGCCCCTTGTACCAACTGTGCGGCGCCCTAACCCCAACTGGCTTGGAGAATTCGGTAACGGCGGCAAAGGGGACCGCCTGACGCTCACCTCGGCCCATACCAACAGAGGGCGCCCTAACCCAAATAACTGGCTGGAGATTGGACGGGCGGCCGGGGGGCACGCCGGACGCTCACCAAGGACCTTCGTTCCATACCAACCGAGGCCCACCCTTAACGCAAACTGGGCTGGTGAAATCGGCACGGGCGACCGGGGCAAACCGCCGGATGGCTTCGCCAGGCCCATACCCAACCGAGGGCGCCCTAAACCCAACACTGGCTTTGGAGATTTGGACGGCGGCCGGGGACGGCTCAGGACGATCACTGGCCATTCCAACCCCCCAAAAACGAGGCAGGCCTAAACCCAAACAAACTGGGCTGGAGATCAAACGGACAAGTGGGGGCCGGCGGGGATGCCGGACGCTCACTTGGCAATATGAATCCAAGGCGGCCCCACTAACCCAAATTGGGCTGGATATCGGGACAGGCGGCAAGGGGACCGCCGGATGCTCACGTGGCCCATACCAACCAGAGGCCGCCCTAACCCAAACTGGCTTGGAGATCGGCAACGGCGGACGAGGGGTAGCGCGGCCGTACGCTCCACATGGTCCCTATACCAACCAAAGGCGCCCTAACCCAAAACTGGCTTGGACCGTTGATGGCTCACTGGCTTTGCCCGATACCTAACCGTAGGCGCCCTCAATAACCCAAACTGGCTGGGGATCGCACGGCTGCCGGGGGACCGCCGGATCGCCTCTCTGGCTCCATAAACCAACCGAGGCACCCTAAACCCAAAACTCTGCTGGAAATGGATGGCGGCCGAGGGACCTGGCCTGGACCTCACATGGGCCCACAACCGAGAGCCCCTAACCCAAACTGGCTGGAGGATCGCAACGGGTGCGGCCAGGGCCGGACCGCTGGAAGCTCACTGGTCCCATACCACCGTGCAACCCAAACTCCAAGCTGGCTGGATATCGGAGCCCGGCGGCCCTTGGGAACCCGAAACTGGACGGCTTCCTTGGCCCCATACCAACCCGAGCGGGCCCTTAGGAACCTGGGGGAAGCTGCGGAATCGGATGGGCGGATGTTGGGACCGCCTACGCTGGTGGCCCATAAAGCCACCGATGGCGCCCTAAACCCAAAGCTGGGCTTGGAGATTTCAGGACTGGACGGTCCTGGGGGACCCAGCCGGACGCTCCACTGGCCCATTAATACCAAACCGAGGGCGCCCTAACCCCAAACTGGTTCTGGAGATCGGACGGCGGCCCTGGGGGACCGCCTGACGCCCTGGCCGCATACGAACCGGGCGCGTACCCAAACTTGGCCTGGAGATCGGACCGGCGGCCGGGGGGTGAACCGCCGACGGCTCACTGCCGCTAACCAAACCCGAGGCGCCCTAACCAAACTGGCTGGAAGATCGGAGCAGGCGGACGGGGGAACCTGCCGGACCTCTCACTTGGCCCATACCAACCGAGGCTGGCCCTAATACCCAAACTGGCTGGAGGATTCGGACGGCGGCCAGGGGAACCGCCGGACGCTCACGTGGCCCCTCCAACCGGGCGCCACTACCCCAAACCGGCTGGCTGGATATCCCGGACTTGCCGGAACAGGGGACCGCCGGAAACTCTCCTGGCCCATACCAACCGGAGGCGCCTAACCCAAACTGACTGGCTGGAGGATTGGAACGGCGGCCGGGGGACCGCCCGGCAGGCGCTTTCACAACATGGTCCCATACCAACCTGAGGGGTCCGGCCCTAACCCAAACTCAACTGGCTGGAGATGGCACGGCGGCCGGAGGGGACCGCCGGAAACGCTCACTTGGGCCCAATACCAGCCGAAGGCCGCCCTTAAGACCCAAACCAAACTGGTCTGGAGATCGCAGGCACTGGCTAGCTGGGGGACCGCCTGGACTCCACCTGGCCCCTAAGAACCGAGGCTCCGGTAACCCAAACTGGCTGGAGATTGGACCGGCGCCGTGGAAGCCGGACGGCTCATTGGCCCAATAACCAAACCGGGCGCCTTAACCCAACTGGCTGGCGATGGCACGTAGTGCGGGGACCGCCCGGGGGACCCTCTCACTGGCCCATACAAGCCTGAGGCTCCTTAAAACCCAAACTGGTCCTTTGGAATCCGTACGGCTAGCCGGGGGACCCTGCCGGACGCTTCACTGCCCTTAACCCAAACCGGATGCGCCCTAACCCAAACCTGGCTTGGAAGATCAGGACGGCGGCCAGGGGACCGCCGGACGCTCACCGTCCCATACCAACAGAGGCGCCCTAACCCAAACTGGCTGGAGATTGGACGGCGGCCGGGGGAACGCCGGATGCTCACCGGCCCATACCAACCGAGGCGCCCTAACGCAAACTGGCTGGAGATTGGACGGCGACCGGGACCGCCGGACGATCACCGGCCCATACCAACTGAGGCGCCCTAACCCAAACTGGCTGGAGATCGGACGGCGACCGGGGGACAGCCAGACGCTCACTGGCCCATTCCAACCAAGGCGCCCTAACCCAAACTGGCTTGAGATTGGACGGCGGCCGGGGGACCGCTGGACGCTCACTGGCCCATACCAACCAAGGCGCCCTAACCCAAAGTGGCTGGAGATCGGACGGCGGCCGGGGGACCGCCGGACGCTCACTGGCCCATATCAACTGAGGCGCCCTAACCCAAACTGGCTGGAGATCGGACGGCGGACGAGGAACCGCCGGACGCTCACTGGCACATACCAACCGAGGCGCCCTAACCCAAACTGACTGTAGATTGGACGGCGGCTGGGTACCGCTGGACGCTCACTGGCCCATACCAACCGAGGCGCCCTAACCCAAAGTGGCTGGAGATCTGACGGCGGCCGGGGGACCGCCAGACGCTCACTGGCCCATACCAACCAAGGGGCCCTAACACAAACTGGCTGGAGATATGACGGCTGCCGGGGGACCGCCGGACGCTCACTGGCCCATACCAACCGAGGCGCCCTAACTCAAACTGGCTGGAGATTGCACGGCGGCCAGGGGACCGCTGGACGCTCACTAGCCCAACCCACAGGAGGCGCCCGAAAAAGGCTGGCTTGAGAACGGACGGCAGCCAGGGGACCGCCGGACGCTCAGTAACCCAAGCCACAGGAAGCGCCCAGAAAAGCTGGCTGGAGAAAAAGACGGCGGCCTGGGTACAGCGGGACGCTCACTAGCCCAACATACAGGAGGCGCCCGAAAAAAGCTGGCTGGAGATCGGACGGCGGCCGGGGGACCGCCGGACGCTCATTGGCCCATCCCAACCGAGGCGCCCTAACCCAAACTGAATCGAGATCGCACGGCGGCCGGGGGACCGCCGGACGCTCACTGGCCCATACCAACAAAGGAGCCCTAACCCAAACTGGCTGGGGATCGCAAGGCGGCCGGGGGATCGCACGGCGGCCGGGGGATCGCACGGCGGCCGGGGGACCGCCGGACGCTCTCTGGCTCATACCAACCGAGGCACCCAAACCCAAACTGGCTGGAGATGGGATGGCGGCCAAAGGACCGCTGGACGCTAACTGGCTCATACCAACCGAGGCGCCCTAACCCAAATTGGCTGGAGATCGGATGGCGGCCGGGGGACCGCCGGACGCTCACTGGCCGATACCAACCGCGGCGCCCTAACCCAAACTGGCTGGAGATCGGACGGCGGCCGGGGGACCGGCGGACGCTCACTGGCCCATACCAACCGAGGCGCCCTAATCCAAACTGGCTGGAGATCGGACGGCGGCCGGGGGACCGCCGGACGCTCACTGGCCATACCAACCGAGGCGCCCTAACCCAAACTGGCTGACCGCTGGACGCTCACTGGCCCATACCAACCGAGGCGCCCTAACCCCAACTGGCTGGAGATCGGACGGCGGCCGGGGGACCGCAGGACGCTCACTGGCCCATACCAACCGAGGCGCCCTAACCCAAACTGGATGGAGATAGTACGGCGGCCGGGGGACCTCTGGACGCTCACTGGCCCAAACCAACCGAGGCACCCTAACCCAAACTGGCTGGAGATCACACGGCGGCCGGGGGACCGCCGGACGCTCACTGTCCTATACCAACTGAGGCGCCCTAACCCAAACTGGCTGGAGATCGGACGGCGGCCGGGGGACCGCCGAACGCTCACTGGCCCATATCAACCGAGGGGCCCTAACCGAAACTGGCTGGAGATCGCACGGCAGCCAGGGGACCGCTGGACGCTCGTTGTCACATACCAACAGAGGCGCCCTAACCCAAACTGGCTGGAGAACGCACGGGTGCCGGGGGACCGCCGGACGCTCACTGGCCCATACCAACCGAGGCGCCCTAACCCAAACTGGCTGGAGATCAGACGGCGGCCGGGGGACCGCCGGACGCTCACTGGCCTATACCAACCGAGGCGCCCTAACCAAAAATTGGCTGGGGATCGGACGGCGGCTGGGGGACCGCCGAACGCTCACCGGCCCATACCAACCGAGGTTCCCTAACCCCAACTGGCTGGAGATCAGACAGTGGCCGGGGGACCGCTGGACGCTCACCGGCCCATACCAACAGAGGCGCCCTAACCCAAACTGGCTGGAGATCGGACGGCGGCCGGGGGACCACCGGATGCTCACCGGCCCATACCAACCGAGGAGCCCTAACCCAAACTGGCTGGAGATCCCACGAAGGCTGGGGGACCGCCGGACTCTCACTGGCCCATACCAACCGAGGCGCCCTAACCCAAACTGGATGGAGATCGGACGGCGACCTGGGGACCGCCGGACGCTCACTGGCCCATACCAACCGAGGCGCCCTAACCCAAACTGGCTGGAGATCGGATGGCGGCCGGGGGACCACCGGACGCTCTCTGGCCCATACCAACCGAGGCGCCCTAACCCAAACTGGCTTGAGATTGGACGGCGGCCGGGGGAACGCCGGACGCTCACTGGCCCATACCAACCGAGGCGACCTAACGCAAACTGGCTGGAGATCGTACGACGACCGGGGGACCGCCGGACGCTCACCGGCCCATACCAACCGAGGCACCCTAACCCAAACTGGCTGGAGATCGGACGGCAGCCGGGGGATGGCCGGACGCTCACTGGCCCATTCCAACCGAGGCGCCCTAACCCAAACTGGCTGGAGATCGGACGGCGGGCCGGGGTTACAGCCGGACGCTCACTAGAACAAACACAGGTGGCGCCCGAAAAAAAAGCTGCTGGAGATCGGATGGCGGGCGTGGGACCGCCGGACGCTCACTGGCCCATCCCAACCGAGGCGCCCTAACCCAAATTGGCTGGAGATCGCACGGCGGCCGGGGGACCACCGGACGCTCACTGGCCCATACCAACCGAGGCGCCCTAACCCAAACTGGCTGGAGATCGCACGGCGGCCGGGCGACCGCTGGACGCACATTGGATCATACCAACCGAGGCACCCAAACCCAAACTGGCTCGAGATCGGACGGCGGTTGGGGGACCGCCGGACGCTCACTGGCCCATACCAACCGAGGCGCCCTAACCCAAACTGGCTGGAGATCGGACGGCGGACGGGGGACCGCCGGACGCTCACTGGCCCATACCAACCGAGGCGCCCTAACCCAAACTGGCTGGAGATCGGACGGCGGCCGGGGGACCGCCGGACTCTCACTGGCCCATACCAACCGAGGCGCCCTAACCCAAACTGGCAGGAAATCGGACGGCGGCCGGGGGACCGCCGGAAGCTCACTGGCCCATACCAACCGAGGCGCCCTAACCCAAACTGGATGGAGATCGGATGGTGGAAGGGGGACCGCCGGACGCTCACTGGCCCATACCAACCGAGGCGCCCTAACCCAAACTGGCTGGAGATCGAACAGCAGCCGGGGGACTGCCGGACGCTCACTGGCCCATTCCAACTGAGGGGACCACCGGACGCTCACTGGCCCATACGAACTGAGGGGACCGCTGGACGCTCACTGGACCATACCAACCCGAGGGCCCTAACCCAAACCAAACTGGCTGGAGATCGCACGGCAGCCAGGGGACCGCTGGACGCTCACTGTCACATACCAACAGAGGCGCCCTAACCCAAACTGGCTGGAGATCGCACGGGTGCCGGGGGACCGCCGGACGCTCACTGGCCCATACCAATTGAGGCTCCCTAACCCAAACTGGCTGGAGGATCGCACGGGGCGGCCGGGGGACCCCCGCCGGACGCTCACTGGCCTATACCAACCGAGGCGCACTAACCAAAACTGGCTGGGGATCGGACGGCGGCCGGGGGACCGCCGGACGCTCACCGGCCCATACCAACCGAGGCGCCCTAACCCAAACTGGCTGGAGATCCGACGGCGGCCGGGGGACCGCTGGACGCTCACCGGCCCATACCAACCGAGGCGACCTAACGCAAACTGGCTGGAGATCGTACGACGACCGGGGGACCGCCGGACGCTCACCGGCCCATACCAACCGAGGCACCCTAACCCAAACTGGCTGGAGATCGGACGGCAGCCGGGGGATGGCCGGACGCTCACTGGCCCATTCCAACCGAGGCGCCCTAACCCAAACTGGCTGGAGATCGGACGGCGGCCGGGGTACAGCCGGACGCTCACTAGCCCAACACACAGGTGGCGCCCGAAAAAAGCTTGCTGGAGATCGGATGGCGGGCGTGGGACCGCCGGACGCTCACTGGCCCATCCCAACCGAGGCGCCCTAACCCAAATTGGCTGGAGATCGCACGGCGGCCGGGGGACCACCGACGCTCACTGGCCCATACCAACCGAGGCGCCCTAATACCCAACTGCTGGAAGATCGCACGGCGGCCGGGCGCCCACGCTGGACGCACATTGGATCATACCAACCGAGGCACCCAAACCCAAACTGGCTCGAGATCGGACGGCGGTTGGGGGACCGCCGGACGCTCACTGGCCCATACCAACCGAGGCGCCCTAACCCAAACTGGCTGGAGATCGGACGGCGGACGGGGGACCGCCGGACGCTCACTGGCCCATACCAACCGAGGCGCCCTAACCCAAACTGGCTGGAGATCGGAACGGGGCGGCCGGGGACCGCCGGACCTCTCACTGGCCCATACCAACCGAGGCGCCCTAACCCAAACTGGCAGGAAATCGGACGGCGGCCGGGGGACCGCCGGACGCTCACTGGCCCATACCAACCGAGGCGCCCTAACCCAAACTGGATGGAGATCGGATGGTGGAAGGGGGACCGCCGGACGCTCACTGGCCCATACCAACCGAGGCGCCCTAACCCAAACTGGCTGGAGATCGAACAGCAGCCGGGGGACTGCCGGACGCTCACTGGCCCATTCCAACTGAGGGGACCACCGGACGCTCACTGGCCCATACGAACTGAGGGGACCGCTGGACGCTCACTGGCCCATACCAACCGAGGGGCCCTAACCCAAACTGGCTGGAGATCGCACGGCAGCCAGGGGACCGCTGGACGCTCACTGTCACATACCAACAGAGGCGCCCTAACCCAAACTGGCTGGAGATCGCACGGGTGCCGGGGGACCGCCGGACGCTCACTGGCCCATACCAATTGAGGCGCCCTAACCCAAACTGGCTGGAGATCGCACGGCGGCCGGGGGACCGCCGGACGCTCACTGGCCTATACCAACCGAGGCGCACTAACCAAAACTGGCTGGGGATCGGACGGCGGCTGGGGGACTGCCGGACGCTCACCGGCCCATACCAACCGAGGCGCCCTAACCCAAACTGGCTGGAGATCCGACGGCGGCCGGGGGACCGCTGGACGCTCACCGGCCCATACCAACAGAGGCGCCCTAACCCAAACTGGCTGGAGATCGGACGGCAGCCGGGGGACCGCCGGACGCTCACTGGCCCATACTAACCGAGGCGCCCTAACCCAAACTGGCTGGAGATCGGACGGCGGCCGAGGGACCGCCGGACGCTCACTGGCCCATACCAACCGAAGCGCCCTAACCCAAACGAACTGGAGATCGGATGGCGGCCGGGGGACCGCCGGACGCTCACTGGCCCATACCAACCGAGGCGCCCTAACCCAAACTGGCTGTAGATCGGACGGCAGCCAGGGGACCGCTGGACGCTCACTGTCCCATACCAACAGAGGCGCTCTAAACCAAACTGGCTGGAGATCGCACGGGTGCCGGGGGACCGCCGGACGCTCACTGGCCCATACTAACAGAGGGGCCCTAACCCAAACTGGCTAGAAATCGGACGGCGGCCGGGGGACCGCCGGACACTCATTGGCCTATACCAACCGAGGCCCTCTAACCCAAACTGGCTGGGGATCGGACGACGGCTGGACCCTCACCGGCCCATACCAACCGAGGCGCACTAACCCAAACTTGCTGGAGATCAGACAGCGGTTGGGGGACCGCCGGACGCTCACCGGCCCATACCAACAGAGGCGCCCTAAACTAAACTGGCTGGAGATCGGACGGCGGCCGGGGGAACACCGGATGCTCTCCGGCCCATACCAACCGAGGAGCCCTAACCCAAACTGGCTGGAGATCGCACAAAGGCCGGGGGACCGCCGGACGTTCACTGGCCCATACCAACAAAGGCGCCCTAACGCAAACTGGCTGGAGATCGCACGGCGACCGGGGGACCGCCGGACGCTCACCGTCCCATACCAACCGAGGCGCCCTAACCCAAACTGGCTGGAGATCGGACGGCGGCCGGGGGACCGCCGGACGCTCACTGGCCCATACCAACCGAGGCGCCCTAACTCAAACTGGCTGGAGGCGCCCGAAAAAGGCTGGCTTGAGAACGGACGGCAACCAGGGGACCGCCGGACGCTCAGTAACCCAAGCCACAGGAGGCGAACAGAAAAGCTGGCTGGAGAACAGACGGCGGCCGGGGTACAGCCGGACGCTCACTAGTCCAACACACAGGAGGCGCCCGAAAAAAGCTGGCTGGAGATCGGACGGCAGCAGGGGGACCGCCGGACGCTCACTGGCCCATCCCAACCGAGGTGCCGTAACCCAAACTGGCTGGAGATCGCACGAAGAATGGGGGACCGCCGGACGCTCACTGGCCCATACGAACCAAGGCGCCCTAACGCAAACTGGCTGGAGATCGCACGGCGACCGGGGGACAGCCGTTTGCTCACTGACCAATACCAACCGAGGTGCCCTAACCTAAACTGGCTGGAGATCGGACGGCGGCCGGAGGACTGCTGGACGCTCACTGGCCCATTCCAACTGAGGCGCCCTAACCCAAACTGGCTGGAGATCGGACGGCGGCTGGGGGACCACCGGACGCTCACTGGCCCATACCAACCGAGGCGCCCTAACCCAAACTGGCTGGAGATCGGACGGCAGCCGGGGGACCGCCGGACGCTCTCTGGCCCATACCAACCGAGGCGCCCTAACCCAAACTGGCTGGAGATCGGACGGCGGCCGAGGGACCGCCGGACGCTCACTGGCCCATACCAACCAAAGCGCCCTAACCCAAACTGACTGGAGATCGGATGGCGGCCGGGGGACCGCCGGACGCTCACTGGCCCATACCAACCGAGGCGCCCTAACCCAAACTGGCTGTAGATCGGACGGCAGCCAGGGTGGGGGAACCGCTGGAACGCTCCACTGTCACATACCAACAGAGGCGCCCTAACCCAAACTGGCTGGAGATCGCACGGGTGGGGGGGGACCGCCGGACACTCACTGGCCCATATCAACCGAGGCGCCCTAACCCAAACTGGCTGGAGATCGGACGGCGGCCGGGGGACCGCCGGACGCTCACTGGCCTATACCAACCGAGGCGCCTTAACCAAAACTGGCTGGGGATCGGACGGCGGCCGGGGGACCGCCGGAGGCTCACCAGCCCATACCAACCGAGGCGCCCTAACCCAAACTGGCTGGAGATCCGACGGCGGCCGGGGGACCGCTGGACGCTCACCGGCCCATACCAACAGAGGCGCCCTAACCCAAACTGACTGGAGATCGGACGGCGGCCGGGGGACCGCCGGTCGCTCACTGGCCCATACCAACCGAGGCGCCCTAACCCAAACTGGCTGGAGATCCGACGGCGGCCGGGGGACCGCTGGACGCTCACCGGCCCATACCACGAGGCGCCCTAACCCAAACTGACTGGAGATCGGACGGCGGCTGGGGGACCGCCGGTCGCTCACTGCCCCATACCAACCGAGGCGCCCTAACGCAAACTGGCTGGAGATCGCACGGCGACCGGGGGACAGCCGTTCGCTCACCGGCCCATACCAACCGAGGCGCCCTAACCCAAACTGGCTGGAGATCGGACGGCGGCCGGAGGACTGCCGGACGCTCACTGGCTCATTCCAACTGATGCGCCCTAACCCAAACTGGCTGGAGATCGGACGGCGGCCGGGGGACCACCGGACGCTCACTGGCCCATACCAACCGAGGCGCCCTAACCCAAACTGGCTGGAGATCGGACGGCAGCCGGGGGACCGCCGGACGCTCACTGGCCCATACCAACCAAGGCGCCCTAACCCAAACTGGCTGGAGATCGGACGGCGGCCGAGGGACCGCCGGACGCTCACTGGCCCATACCAACCAAAGCGCCCTAACCCAAACTGACTGGAGATCGGATGGCGGCCGGGGGACCGCCGGACGCTCACTGGCCCATACCAACCGAGGCGCCCTAACCCAAACTGGCTGTAGATCGGACGGCAGCCAGGGGACCGCTTGACGCTCACTGTCCCATACCAACAGAGGCGCCCTAACCCAAACTGGCTGGAGATCGCACGGGTGCCGGGGGACCGCCGGACGCTCACTGGCCCATACCAACAGAGGGGCCCTAACCCAAACTGGCTGGAGATCGCACGGGTGCCGGGGGACCGCCGGACACTCACTGGCCCATACCAACCGAGGCGCCCTAACCCAAACTGGATGGAGATAGTACGGCGGCCGGGGGACCTCTGGACGCTCACTGGCCCAAACCAACCGAGGCACCCTAACCCAAACTGGCTGGAGATCACACGGCGGCCGAGGGACCGCTGGACGCTCACTGGCCCATACCAACCAAAGCGCCCTAACCCAAACTGACTGGAGATCGGATGGCGGCCGGGGGACCGCCGGACGCTCACTGGCCCATACCAACCGAGGCGCCCTAACCCAAACTGGCTGTAGATCGGACGGCAGCCAGGGGACCGCTGGACGCTCACTGTCACATACCAACAGAGGCACCCTAACCCAAACTGGCTGGAGATCGCACGGGTGCCGGGGGACCGCCGGACACTCACTGGCCCATATCAACCGAGGCACCCTAACCCAAACTGGCTGGAGATCGGACGGCGGCCGGGGGACCGCCGGACGCTCACTGGCCTATACCAACCAAGGCGCCCTAACCCAAACTGGCTGGAGATCGCACGGGTGCCGGGGGACCGCCGGACGCTCACTGGCCCATACCAACAGAGGGGCCCTAACCCAAACTGGCTGGAAATCGGACGGCGGCCAGGGGACCGCCGGACATTCACTGGCCTATACCAACCGAGGCGCTCTAACCCAAACTGGCTGGGGATCGGACGACGGCCGGGGGACCGCCGGACGCTCACTCGCCCATACCAACCGAGGCGCACTAACCCAAACTTGCTGGAGATCAGACAGCAGTTGGGGGACCGCCGGATGCTCACCGGCCCATACCAACAGAGGCGCCTTAACCCAAACTGGCTGGAGATCGGACGGCGGCCGGGGGACCACCGGATGCTCTCCGGCCCATACCAACCGAGGAGCCCTAACCCAAACTGGCTGGAGATCGCACGAAGGCCGGGGGACCGCCGGACGCTCACTAGCCCATACCAACCGAGGCGCCCTAACGCAAATTGGCTGGAGATCGCACGGCGACCGGGGGACCGCCGGACGCTCACCGGCCCATACCAACCGAGGCGCCCTAACCCAAACTGGCTGAAGATCGGACTGCAGCCGGGGGACTGCCGGACGCTCACTGGCCCATTCCAACTCAGGCGCCCTCATACCAACCGAGGCGCCCTAACCCAAACTGGCTGGAGATCGGACGGCAGCCAGGGGACCGCCGGACGCTCACTGGGCCATACCAACCGAGGCGCCCTAACCCCAACTGGCTGTAGATCGGATGCGGCCCTGCGGGAACTGCCCCGACTCTTCACGTTGGCCCCATACGAATCGAAGCGCCCTAACCCAAAATCTGACTGGTAGATTCGGACGGCGGCCGGGGGACCCGCCTAAGCCCCAAACAACCCCCCCCCCCCCCCCCCCCCCCCCCCCCCCCGCCCCCCCCCCCACCCCCCCCCCACCCCCCCCCGCACCCCCCCCGCCCCCCCCCAGGCGCTCCACTAGCCCATTTTTTACTAACTGAGGCACCCTAACCCAACCTGGCTGTAGATCGGAAGGCGGCCGGGGGACCGCTGGACGCTCACTGGCCCATACCAACCGAGGGGCCCTAAACCAAACTGGCTGGAGATCAGATGGCGGCCGTGGGACCACCGGACGCTCACTGACCCATACCAACCTAGGCGCCCTAACCCAACCTGGCTGGAGATTGCATGGCGGCCGGTGGCCTGCCGGACGCTCACTGGCCCATACCAACCAAGGCACCCTAACCCAAACTGGGTGGAGATCGGACGGCAGCCGGGGGAACGCCGGACGCTCACTGGCCCATACCAACATAGGAGCCCTAACCCAAACTGGCTGGAGATCGCACGGCAGCCGGGGGACCGCCAACCGAGGCGCCTTAACCCAAACTGGCTGGAGATCGGACGGCAGCCAGGGGCCCGCCGGACGCTCACCGGCCCATACCTACCGAGGAGCTCTAGCCCAAACTGGCTGGAGATCGGACGGCGGGAGGGGGACCGCTGGACGCTCACTGACCCTTACCAACAGAGGTGCCCTAACCCAAACTGGCTTGAGATCGGACGGCGGCCGGGGGACCGCCAGACGCTCACTGGCCCATACCTACCGAGGCGCCCTAACCCAAACTGGCTGGAGATCGGATGGCGGCCGGGGGACCGCTGTACGCTCACTGGCCCATACCAACCGAGGCGCCCTAACGCAAACGCTGGAGATCACACGGCGGCCGGGGGACCGCCGGACGCTCACTGGCCCATACCAACCGAGGCGCCCTAACCCAAACTGGCTGGATATGAAACGGCAGCCAGTGGACCGCTGGACGCTCACTGTCCCATACCAACAGAGGCGCCCTAACCCAAACTGGCTGGAGATCGCACGGGTGCCGGGGGACCGCCGGACGCTCACTGGCCCATACCAACCGAGGCGCCCTAACCCAAACTGGCTGGAAATCGGACGGCGGCCGGGGGACCGCCGGACACTCACTGGCCTATACCAACCGAGGCGCCCTAACCCAAACTGGCTGGGGATCGGACGACGGCCGGGGGACCGCCGGACGCTCACCGGCCCATACCAACCGAGGCGCACTAACCGAAACTGGCTGGAGATCAGACGGCGGTTGGGGGACCGCCGGACGCTCACCGGCCCATACCAACAGAGGCGCCCTAACCCAAACTGGCTGGAGATCGGACGGCGGCCGGGGGACCACCGGATGCTCACCGGCCCATACCAACCGAGGAGCCCTAACCCAAACTGGCTGGAGATCGCACACAGGCCGGGGGACCGCCGGACGCTCACTGGCCCATACCAACCGAGGCGCCCTAACGCAAACTGGCTGGAGATCGCACGGCGACCGGGTGACCGCCGGACGCTCACCGGCCCATACCAACCGAGGCGCCCTAACCCAAACTGGCTGGAGATCGAACAGCAGCCGGGGGACTGCCGGACGCTCACTGGCCCATTCCAACTGAGGCGCCCTAACCCTAACTGGCTGGAGATCGGACGGCGGCCGGGGGACCGCCGGACGCTCACTGGCCCATACCAACCGAGGCGCCCTAACCCAAACTGGCTGGAGATCGGACGGCGGCCGGGGGACCGCCGGACGCTCACTGGCCCATACCAACCGAGGCGCCCTAACCCAAACTGGCTGGAGATCGGACGGCGGCCGGGGAACCGCCGGACACTCACTGCCCATACCAACCGAGGCGCCCTACCCCAAACTGGCTGGACTGATGGATGCTCACTTTCCCATACCAACTGAGGCGCCCTAACCCCAACTGGCTGGAGATCGGACGGCGGCCGGGGGACCACCCGACGCTCACTGGCCCATACCAACTGGGGTGCCCTAACCCAAACTGGATGGAGAATGGACGGCGGCCGGGGGACCGCTGGACACTCACTGGCCCAAACCAACCGAGGCACCCTAACCCAAACTGGCTGGAGATCGCACATCGGCTGGGGGACCGCCTGACGCTCACTGGCCCATACGTACCGAGGCGCCCTAACCCAAACTGGCTGGAGATCGGACGGCGGCCGGGGGATCGCCGGACGCTCACTGTCCCATACCAACCGAGGGGCCCTAACCCAAACTGGCTGGAGATCGCACGGCAGCCAGGGGACCGCCGGACGCTCATTGGCCAATACCAACCGAGGCGCCTTTACCCAAACTGGCTGGAGATCGCACGGGTGCCGGGGGACCGCCGGACGCTCACTGGCCCATTCCAACCGAGGCGCCCTAACTCAAACTGGCTGAAGATCGGACGGCGGCCGGGGGACCGCCGGACGCTCACCGGCCCTTACCAACCGAGGCGCCCTAACCCAAACTGGCTGGAGATCGGACGCCGGCCAGTGGACCGCCGGATGCTCACCGTCCCATACCAACAGAGGCGCCCTAACCCAAACTGGCTGGTGATTGGACGGCGGCCGGGGGAACGCTGGATGCTCACCTGCCCATGCCAACCCGAGGCGCACTAACGCAAACTGGCTGGAGATTGGACGGCGACCGGGGACCGCCAAACGCTCACCGGCCCATACCAACTGAGGCGCCCTAACCCAAACTGGCTGGATATCGGACGGCGGCCGGGGAACAGCCAGACGCTCACTGGCCCATTCCAACCAAGGCGCCCTAACCCAAATTGGCTGGAGATTGGACGGCGGCCGGGGGACCACTGGACGCTCACTGGCCCATACCAACCAAGGCGCCCTAACCCAAAGTGGCTGGAGATCGGACGGCGGCCGGGGGACCGCCGGACGCTCACCGGCCCATACCAACCGAGGCACCCTAACCCAAACTGGCTGGAGATCGTACGGCGGCCAGGGGATGGCCGGAAGCTCAATGGCCCATTCCAACCGAGGCGCCCTAACCCAAACTGGCTGGAGATCGGACGGCGGCCGGGGTACAGCAGGACGCTCACTAGCCTAACACACAGGAGGCACCCGAAAAAAGCTGGCTGGAGATTGTACGGCGGCCGAGGGACCGCCGGACGCTCACTGGCCCATCCCAACCAAGGCGCCCTAACCCAAACTGGCTGGAGATCGCACGGCGGCCGGGGGACCGCCGGACGCTCACTGGCCCACACCAACCGAGGCACCCTAACCCAAACTGGCTGGAGATCGGACGGCGGCCGGGGGACCGCCGGACGCTCACTGGCCCATACCAACCAAGGCGCCCTAACCCAAACTGGGTGGAGATCGGACGGCAGACAGGGGACCGCCGGACGCTCACTGGCCCATACCAACCGAGGCGCCCTAACCCAAACTGGCTGGAGATCGGACGGCGGGCGGGGGACCGCCGGACGCTCATTGGCCCATACCAACCGAGGCGCCCTAACCCAAACTGGCTGGAAATCGGACGGCGGCCGGGGGACCGCCGGACACTCACTGGCCCATACCAACCGTGGCGCCCTAACCCAAACTGGCTGGAGATCGGACGGCGGCCGGGGGACAGCCGGAAGCTCACTGGCCCATACCAACCGAGGCGCCCTAACCCAAACTGGCTGGACCGATGGATGCTCTCTTGCCCATACCAACCGAGGCGCCCTAACCCAAAATGGCTGGAGATTGGACGGCGGCCGGGGGACCGCCGGACGCTCACTGGCCCATACCAACCAGGGCGCCCTAACCCAAACTGGATGGAGATCAGACGGCGGCCGGGGGACCGCTGGACGCTCACTGGCCCAAATCAACCGAGGCACCCTAACCCAAACTGGCTGGAGATTGCACGTCGGCTGGGGGACCGCCTGACGCTCACTGGCCCATAAGAACCGAGGCTCCGTAACCCAAACTGGCTGGAGATCGGACGGCGGCCGGGGGACCGCCGGATGCTCATTGGCCTATACCAACCGAGGCGCCCTAACCAAAACTGGCTGTGGATCGGACGGCGGCCGGGGGACCTCCGGACGCTCACCGGCCCATACTGACCAAGGCGCCCTAACCCAAATTAGCTGGAGATCGGACGGCGGCCGGGAGAACGCTGGACGCTCACCGGCCCATACCAACAGAGGCGCCCTAACCCAAACTGGCTGGAGATCGGACGGCGGCCGGGGGACCACCAGATGCTCACCAGCCCATACCAACCGAGGAGCCCTAAACCAAACTGGCTGGAGATCGCACGAAGGCTGGGGGACCGCCGGTCGCTCACAGGCCCATACCAACCGAGGCGCCCTAACCCAAACTGGCTGGAGATCGGACGGCAGCCGGGGGACCGCTGGACGCTCACCGGCCCATACCAACAGAGGCGCCCTAACCCAAACTGACTGGAGATCGGACGGCGGCCGGGGGACCGCCGGTCGCTCACTGGCCCATACCCACCGAGGAGCCCTAATCCAAACTGGCTGGAGATCGCACGAAGGCTGGGGGACCGCCGGTCGCTCACTGGCCCATACCAACCGAAGCGCCCTAACGCAAACTGGCTGGAGATCGCACGGCGACCGGGGGACAGCTGTTCGCTCACCGGCCCATACCAACCGAGTCGCCCTAACCCAAACTGGCTGGAGATCGGACGGCGGCCGGAGGACTGCCGGACGCTCACTGGCTCATTCCAACTGAGGCGCCCTAACCCAAACTGGCTGGAGATCGGACGGCGGCCGGGGGACCACCGGACGCTCACTGGCCCATACCAACCGAGGCGCCCTAACCCAAACTGGCTGGAGATCGGACGGCGGCCGAGGGACCGCCGGACGCTCACTGGCCCATTCCAACCAAAGCACCCTAACCCAAACTGACTGGAGATCGGATGGCGGCCGGGGGACCGCCGGATGCTCACTGGCCCATACCAACCGAGGCGCCCTAACCCAAACTGGCTGTAGATCGGACGGCAGCCAGGGGACCGCTGGACGCTCATTGTCCCATAACAACCGAGGCGCCCTAACCCAAACTGGCTGGAGATCGGGCGGCGGCCGGGGGACCACCGGACGCACACTGGCCCATACCAACCGAGGCGCCCTAACCCAAACTGGCTGGAGATCGGACGGCGGCCGGGGACCGCCGGACGCTCACTGGCCCATACCAACCGAGGCGCCCTAACCCAAACTGGCTGGAGATCGGACGGCGGCCGGGGGACCGCCGGACGCTCACTGGCCCATACCAACCGAGGCGCCCTAACCCAAACTGGCTGGAGATCGGACGGCGGCCGGGGGACCGCCGGACGCTCACTGGCCCATACCAACCGAGGCGCCCTAACCCAAACTGGCTGGAGATCGGACGGCGGCCGGGGGACCGCCGGACGCTCACTGGCCCATACCAACCGAGGCGCCCTAACCCAAACTGGCTGGAGATCGGACGGCGGCCGGGGGACCGCCGGACGCTCACTGGCCCATACCAACCGAGGCGCCCTAACCCAAACTGGCTGGAGATCGGATGGCGGCCGGGGACCGCCGGACGCTCACTGGCCCATACTAACCGAGGCGCCCTAACCCAAGCTGGCTGGAGATCGGACGGCGGCCGGGGACGGCGGCTGGGGGACCGCCGGACGCTCACTGGCCCATACCAACCGAGGCGCCCTAACCCAAACTGGCTGGAGATCGGATGGCGGCCGGGGGACTGCTGGACGCTCATTGGCCCATACCAACCGAGGCGCCCTAACCCAAACTGACTAGAGATTGGACGGCGGCCAGGGGACCGCCGCACTCTCACTGGCCCATACCAACCGAGGCGCCCTAACCCAAACTGGCTGGAGATCGGACGGCGGCCGGGTGACCGCCGGACGCTCATTGGCCCATACTAACTGAGGCGCCCTAACCCAAACTGGCTGGAGATCACACCGCGGCCGGGGGACCGCCGGACGCTCACTGGCCCAAACCAACCGAGGCGTTGTAACCCAAACTGGCTGGAGATCACACCGCGGCCGGGGGACAGCCGGACGCTCACTGGCCCATACCAACCGAGGCGCTCTAATCCAAACTGGCTGGAGATCGGATGACGGCCGGGGGACCGCCGGACGCTCACTGGCCCATACCAACCGAGGGATTGGACGGCTGTCGGGGTACCGCCGGACGATCACCGGCCCATACCAACCGAGGCGCCCTAACCCAAACTAGCTGCAGATCGGACGGCGGCCGGGGGACCACCTGATGCTCACCGGCCCATACCAACCAAGGCGCCCTAACCCAAACTGGCTGGAGATTGCACGAAGGCCGGGGGACCGCCGGACGCTCACTGGCCCATACCAACCGAGGCGCCAACGCAAACTGGCTGGAGATCACACGGCGACCGGGGGACCGCCGTACGCTCACCGGGCCATACCAACTGAGGCACCCTAACCCAAACTGGCTGGAGATCGCACGGCGGCCGGGTGACTGCCGGACGCTCATTGGCCCATACTAACCGAGGCGCCCTAACCCAAACTGGCTGGAGATCGGACACTGGCCGGGGAATGCAGGATGCTCACTGGCCCACACCAACCAAGGCGACCGCCGAACGCTCACTGGCCCATACCAACTGAGGCGCCCTAACCCAAACTGGCTGGGGATCGGACGGCGGCCGGGGGACCGCCGGACGCTCACTGGCCCATACCAACTGAGGCGCCCTAACCCAAACTGGCTGGAGATTGCACGGCTTCCGGGGGACCGCCGGACGCTCACTGGCCCAACCAAAATAACGCGCCCAAAAAAACTGGCTGGAGAACGGACGGCGGCCGGTGGACCGCCGGACGCTCACTGGCCCAACCCACAGGAGGCTCCCGAAAAAAGCTGGCTGGAGAACGGACAGCGGCCTGGGGACCACCGGACGCTCACTGCCGCAACCTACAGGAGGCGCCCGAAAAAAGCTGGCTCGAGAACGGACGGCGGCAGGGGGACCGCCTGATGCTCACTGGCCCAACCCACAGGAGGCGCCCAAAAAAATCTGGATGTAGAACTGTCGGCGGTCGGGGATCACTGGACACTCACTGGTCCAACTCACAGGAATCCCAAAAAGGGGACTGCCAGACGCTCACTAGCCCAACCCACAGATGGCGCCCAAAAAAAGCTGGCTGGAGAACGGACGGCGGCTGTGGAACCGCCATACGCTCACTAGCCCAACCCACTAGAGGCACCCGAAAAAAGCTGGCTGGAGAATGGACTGCGGCCGGGGGACCACCAGACGCTTACTAGCACAACCCACAGGAGGTGCCCGAAATAAGCTGGCTGGAGAAGAGACGGCGGCCGGGGGATCGCCGGACGCTCGCTAGCCCAACCCTCAGGAGGCGCCCAGAAAAGCTGGATGGAGAATGGACGGCGGCCGGGGGACCGTTGGACGCTCACTAGCCCAACCCACAGGATGCGCCTGAAAAAAGCTGGCTAGAGAACGGACGGCGGCCGGGGGACCGTGGGACGCTCATTGGCCCAACCCACAGGAGGCGCCCGAAAAAAGGCTGGCTGGAGAACGGACGGCGGCCGGTGGACCGCCGGACACTCATTGGCCTAACCCACAGGAGGCGCCCGAAAAAAGCTGGCTGGTGAACGGACAACGGCCAGGGGACCGCTGGACGGTCAGTGGCCCAACCCAAAGGAGACGCCTGAAAAATGCTGGCTGGAGAAAGGATGGCTGCCGGGGGACCACCAGACGGTCACTAGCCCAATCCATAGGAGGCGCCGAAAAAAGCTGGCTGGAGAACGGACGGCGGCCGGGAGACTGCCGGACGCTCACTGGCCCATCCCACAGGAGGCGCCTAAAAAAACTGGCTGGAGAACGTAAGGCAGCCAGGAGACCGCTGGATGCTCACTAGCCCAACACACAGGAGGCGCCTGGACGCTCACTGGCCGTTCCCCGGAAAAAGCTAGCTGGAGAACAGACGGCGGCCGGGGGACTGCTGGACGCTCACTGACCCAACCGGCAGGAGGAGCCAGAAAAAAACTGGCTGGAGAATGGACTGCGGACGGGTGACTGCTGGACGGTCACGTGCCCAACCTACAGGAGGCGCCCAAAAAAAGCTGGCTGGAGAACGGACGGCGGCCGGGGGACTGCCGGACACTCACTAGCCCAACCCAGAGGAGGCGCCCAAAAAAGCTGGCTGGAGTACGGATGGCGGCCGAAGGACCATTGGACTCTCAATGGCCGTTCCCAGAGGAGGCGCCCAGAAAAGGCTGGCTGGAGAACGGACGGCGGGTATGGGACCGCTGGATGCTCACTGGCCCTTCCCAGAGGAGGCGCCCGAAAAAAGCTGGCTGGAGAACGGACGGCGGCTGGGGGACCGCCGGATGCTCACTGGCCCTTCCTAGAGGAGGCGCCCGAAAAAAGATGGCTGGAGAATGGACGACAGCCGGAAACCGCCGGGCGCTTACTGGCCCTTCAAAAAGGAGGTGCCAGAAAAAAGCTGGCTGAAGAACGGACGGCAGCCGGGAGACCGCCGGACGCTCACTTGCCCTTCCCAGAGGAGACGCCCGAAAAAGCTGGCTGTAGAACGAACAGCAGCCGGGGGACCGCTGGATGCTCACTGGACCTTCCCAGAGGAGGTGCCTGAAAAAAGCTGGCTGGAGAACGAACAGCAGCCGGGGGACCGCTGGATGCTCACTGACCCTTCCCAGAGGAGGCGCCCGAAAAAAGCTGGCTGGAGGGTCCCGGACGCTCACTGGCCCTACCCATAGAAGGCGCCCGAAAAAAGCTGGCTGGAGAATGGACGGTGGCAGATGGACTGCCAGATGCTCAATGGCCCTTCCCAGAGAAGGCGCCCGAAAAAAGCTGTCTGGAGAACGGATCGCGGCAGAGGGACCGCCGGATGCTCACTGGCCGTTCCCAGAGAAGGCGCCCGAAAAAAGCTGGCTGGAGAACGGACGGTGGCCGGGGGACTGCCGGACGTTCTCTGGCCCTTCCCAGAGGAGGCACCCGAAAAAAGCTGGCTGGAGAACGGACGGCGGCCTAGGGACAGCTGGACGTTCTCTGGCCCTTCCCAGAGAAGACGCCCGAAAAAAGCTGGCTGGAGAACGGATGGTGGCCTAGGTACCGACGGACGCTCACTGGCCCTTCCCAGAGGAGGCAACCAAAAAAAGCTGGCTGGAGAACGGACAGCGACCGGGGGACTGCCGGACGCTCAGTGACCCATCCCAGAGGAGGCGCCCGAAAAAAGCATATGGAGAATGGACGGTTGTAGGGGGACCGCTGGACGCTCACTGGTCCTTCCCCGAGGATTCACCCGAAAAAAGCTGTCTGGAGAACGGACAGTGGTAGGGGGACTGCCGGACGCTTACTGGCCCTCTACAAAGGAGACGCCCGAAAAAAGCTGGCTGGATAACAGACGGCGGCCAGGGACCGCCGGACGCTCACTGGACCTTCACAAAGGAGATGCCCGAAAAAAGCTGGCTGGATAAGAGACGGCAGTCGTAGACCGCCATATGAGGACTCTCACAGGGGCCTTCACCACAGAGGGCGCCCCTTAAAAATCACACCCAGGAGGCCGCCTGGAAAAATCAAAAAAAACACAGGAATGGCGCCTGAAAAAGCTGGCTAGAGAACAGACGGTGGCCGGGGGACCTCTGGTCGCTTACTGGTCATTCCCAGAGCAGGAGCCCGAAAATAGCTGGCTGGAGAATGGAAGGCGGCCAGGGGACTGCCGGACGCTCACTAGCCTAACACACAGGAGGCGCCCGAAAAAAAAGCTGGCTGGGAGAAAACGGACGGCGGCTGGGGACAGCCAGACGCTCACTAGCCCAACCCACAGGACGGCGCCTGAAAAAAGCTGGCCGGAGAACGGACGGCGGCCGGAGGACCCCAGGACGCTTTATACCCGAACCTACAGGAGGCGCCGGAAAAAAGCTGGTTGGAGAACAGAAGGCGGGCGGGGGACCGCCGGACGCTCTCACTAGCCCAACCCACAGGAGGCGCCAGAAAAAAGCTGGCTGGGGAACGGACGGCGGCAGCGGGACCGCCGGACGCTCACTGCCCCAACTAAAAGGACGCGCCTGAAAAATACTGGCTGGAGAACGGACGCGGCCAGGGGACCGCCGGACGCTCACTGGCTCAACCCACAGGAGGATCCTGAAAAAAGCTGGCTCGAGAACGGACGGCGGTGGGGGGACCACTGGACACTCACTGGCCCAACCACAGGAGGCACCCTAAAAAAGCTGGCTGGAGAACGGACGGCGGCCGGGGGACCGCCGGACGCTCACTGGCTCAACCCACTGGAGGAGCCTGAAAAAATCTGGCTCGAGAACGGACGGCGGTGGGGGACCACTGGACACTCACTGGCCCAACCCACAGGAGGCGCCCGAAAAAAGCTGGCTGGAGAATGGACGGAGGCCAGGGGACCGACAGACGCTCACTAGCCCAACCCACAGAAGGCGCCCGAAAAATGCTGGCTGGAGAACGGACGGCGGCCGGGGGACCCCCGGACTCTCACTAAGCCCAACAACAGAGGCGCCCGAAAAAAGCTGGGCTCGAGAACAGGACGGCGAGCCCGGGACCGCCGTGCGCTCACTGGTCCCAACGAAAAAAGGAGGCGCCCGAAAAAAGCTGGCTGGAGAACGGACAGTGGGGGGGACCACTGGACACTCACTGGCTCAACCCACAGGAGGCGACCGAAAAAAGCTGTCTGAGAAAGGACGGCGGCAGGAGGACCGCCGGATGCTCACTAGCCCAACCCACAGGAGGTGCCTGAAAAAAGCTGGGGACGACGGACGGCGGGCCGGGGGACCGCCGGAACGCTCACTAGCCCAACCCACAGGAGGACGGCCTCGAAAAAATCTGGCTGGAGAAACGGACTGGTGGCCGGGGACCGCCAAGACTTCCTCGGCTAGCCCAACCCACAGGATGCGCCCAGAAAAGCTGGCTGGAGAACGGATGGTGGCCGGGGGACCGTTGGACACTCACAGGAGGTGCCCGAAAAAAGCTGGCTGGAGAACGAACGGCGGCTGGGGGACTGCCGGATGTTCACTGACCCAACCTACAGTTAGGGTGCCCTAAAAAATCTGGCTGAGAACGGATGGCGGGCGGGGAACCGCCAGACGCTCATTAGCCCAAGCCACTGGAGGCGCCCGAAAAAAGCTGGCTAGAGAATGGACGGTGGGCGGGGGACCGCCTGGCGCTTACTAGCCCAACCCACAGGAGGCGCCCCAAAAAAGCTGGCTGGAAAATGGAAGCTGGCTGGAAAACAGACAGAGCAGGAGCCCGAAAATAGCTGGCTGGAGAATGGAAGGCGGCCAGGGGACTGCCGGACGCTCACTAGCCTAACACACAGGAGGCGCCCGAAAAAAGCTGGCTGGAGAACGGACGGCGGCTGGGGGACAGCCAGACGCTCACTAGCCCAACCCACAGGAGGCGCCTGAAAAAAGCTGGCCGGAGAACGGACGGCGGCCGGAGGACCCCAGGACGCTTTATACCCGAACCTACAGGAGGCGCCGGAAAAAAGCTGGTTGGAGAACAGAAGGCGGGCGGGGGACCGCCGGACGCTCTCACTAGCCCAACCCACAGGAGGCGCCAGAAAAAAGCTGGCTGGGGAACGGACGGCGGCAGCGGGACCGCCGGACGCTCACTGCCCCAACTAAAAGGACGCGCCTGAAAAATACTGGCTGGAGAACGGACGCGGCCAGGGGACCGCCGGACGCTCACTGGCTCAACCCACAGGAGGATCCTGAAAAAAGCTGGCTCAAGAACGGACGGCGGTGGGGGACCACTGGACACTCACTGGCCCAACCCACAGGAGGCACCCTAAAAAAGCTGGCTGGAGAACGGACGGCGGCCGGGGGACCGCCGGACGCTCACTGGCTCAACCCACTGGAGGAGCCTGAAAAAATCTGGCTCGAGAACGGACGGCGGTGGGGGACCACTGGACACTCACTGGCCCAACCCACAGGAGGCGCCCGAAAAAAGCTGGCTGTAGAATGGACGGAGGCCAGGGGACCGACAGACGCTCACTAGCCCAACCCACAGAAGGCGCCCGAAAAATGCTGGCTGGAGAACGGACGGCGGCCGGGGGACCCCCGGACTCTCACTAGCCCAACCCACAGGAGGCGCCCGAAAAAAGCTGGCTCGAGAACGGACGGCAGCCCGGGGACCGCCGTGCGCTCACTGGCCCAACGAAAAGGAGGCGCCCGAAAAAGCTGGCTGGAGAACGGACAGTGGGGGGGACCACTGGACCCTCACTGGCTCAACCCACAGGAGGCGACCGAAAAAAGCTGTCTGTAGAACGGACGGCGGCAGGAGGACCGCCGGACGCTCACTAGCCCAACCCACAGGAGGCGCCCGAAAAAAGCTGGCTGGAGAACGGACGGCGGCCGGGGGACCGCCGAATGCTCACTAGCCCAACCCACAGGAGGCGCTCGAAAAAATCTGGCTGGAGAACGGACTGCGGCCGGGGACCGCCAGACGCTCGCTAGCCCAACCCACAGGATGCGCCCAGAAAAGCTGGCTGGAGAACGGATGGTGGCCGGGGGACCGTTGGACACTCACAGGAGGTGCCCGAAAAAAGCTGGCTGGAGAACGAACGGCGGCTGGGGGACTGCCGGATGTTCACTGACCCAACCTACAGTAGGTGCCTGAAAAAATCTGGCTGGAGAACGGATGGCGGGCGGGGAACCGCCAGACGCTCATTAGCCCAAGCCACTGGAGGCGCCCGAAAAAAGCTGGCTAGAGAATGGACGGTGGGCGGGGGACCGCCTGGCGCTTACTAGACCAAACCCCCTGAGGCGGCTTCCCAAAAAAGCTTGGGCTGGTAAAACAGACCAGTCGGCCGGGGACCGCCAGGATGCTCCGCTATCCCAAAGCAACCCAACCCACAGGAGGCGCCCAGAAAAGCTGAATGGAGAACGGACAGCGGCCGGGGGACTGTCGGATGCTCACTAGCCCAACCCACAGGGGGCGCCTGAAAAAAGCTGGCTGGAGAACGGACGGAGACAGCCAGGGGGTGGGCCCAACCCACAGCTGGCGGCTGGGGACCGCTACTTTAGCTTAAAACACAGGAGGCGCATGGACGCTCACTGGCCGTTCCCCGAAAAAAGCTGGCTGGAGAACAGATGGCGGCTGGGCGACTGCTGGACGCTCACTGACCCAACCGGCAGGAGGAGCCAGAAAAAAACTGGCTGGAGAATGGACGGCGGACGGGGAACTGCTGGACGGTCACTTGCCCAACGTACAGGAGGCGTCCAAAAAAAGCTGGCTGGAGAACAGACGGCAGCTTGGGGACCGCCGTTCACTCACTACCCCAACCCAGAGGAGGCGCCCGAAAAAAGCTGGCTGGAGAACGGATGGCGGCCGGGGGATCACTGGACACTCACTGGCCCTTCTCAGAGGAGGCGCCCGGAAAAAGCTGGCTGGAGAACGGACGGCGGGCATGGTACCACTGGATGCTTACTGCCCCTTCCCAGAGGAGGTGCCCGAAAAAAGCTGGCTGTAGAACGGACTGCGGCTGGGGGACTGGCGGACGCTAACTGGCCCTTCCTAGAGGAGGAGCCCGAAAAAAGCTGGCTCGAGGGTCCCGGACGCTCACTGGCCCTTCCCAGAGGAGGCGCCTGAAAAAAGCTGGCCGGAGAACGGACGGCGGCGGGGGGACCGCCGGACGCTCACTCGCCCTTCCCAGAGAAGGCACCCGAAAAAAGCTGTCTGGAGAAGGGACGACGGCAGAGGGACCGACGCATGCTCACTGGGCATTCCCCGAGAAGGCTCCCGAAAAAAGCTGTCTGGAGAAAGGAAGGCGGTAGGGGGACCGCTGGACACTCAATGGCCCTTCCCTGAGGAGGCGCCCGAAAAAAGCTGGCTGGAGAACGGACGGCGGCCTAGGGACAGCTGGACGTTCACTGGCCCTTCCCAGAGAAGACGCCCAAAAAAAGCTGGCTGGAGAACGGATGGCGGCCGGGTACCGACGGACGCTCACTGGCCCTCCCCAGAGGAGGCAACTGAAAAAAGCTGGCTGGAGAACGGACGGCGACCGGGGGATCGCCGGACGCTCAGTGACCCATCCCAGAGGAGGCGCCCAAAAAAAGCACATGGAGAACGAACAGTTGTAGGGGGACCGCCGGACGCTCACTGGTCCTTCCCCGAGGAGTCACCCGAAAAAAGCTGCCTGGAGAACGGATGGTGGTAGGGGGACCGCCGGACGCTCACTAGCCCTTCACAAAGGAGATGCCTGAAAAAAGCTGGCTGGATAACAGATGGCGGCCAGGGACCGCCGGACGCTCACTGGACCTTCACAAAGGAGATGCCCTTTTTTTTTTTTTTTTGAAAAAAAGCTGATGGATAAACAGACGGACCCAAAAAGTCGTGGGACCGCCAGACGCTCACTAGCCCTTCACAGAGGAGGCGCCTGAAAAAAGCTGGCTAGAGAACGGACGGCGGTCGGGGGACCGCCGCATGCTCACTGGCCCTTCCCAGAGGAGGTGCCTGACAAAAGCTGGCTGGAGAATGGACGGTGGCCGGGGGACCGCCAGCCGCTCACTGGCCCTTCCCACAGGAGGTACCCAAAAAAATCTGGCTAGAGAACAGACGGTGGCCGGGGAATTCTGGTTCCCCAGGGTACTGGCTATTCCCAGACAGCAGGGGCTGCTGCCCTGGAGAACAGACGGCGGCCAGGGGAACGCAGGACAGTCACTGGCCCTTCCCAGAGGAGGTGCCCGAAAAAAGCTGAGCGGAGAACGGACCACGGACGGGGGACCTCCTGACGAACCCTGGCCCTTCCCAGAGGAGGCGCCCGAAAAAAGCTGGTTGGAGAAAGGACGGCGGCCGGGGGACCGCTGGATGCTCACTGGATTTCCCAGAGGAGGCGCCCGTAAAAAGCTGGCTGTAGAACGGATGGCAGCTGGGGAAACCACCGGACGTACTCACTGGCCCCTTCCCATTGCGGATGCTCACTGGGCCCCACTTCACAGGAGGAAGGCGCCCGAAAAAAAGCTGTGTATGGAGAACGGACGGAAGCCGGGAGGCGGAGACACTGTACATCCAAACCTGGCCCTTCCTAGAGGAGGTACCCGAAAAAATCTGGCTGGAGAATGGACGGCGGCAGAGGGACCGCCGGATGCTCACTGGCCCATCCAAGAGAAGGCGCCCGAAAAAAGCTGTCTGGAGTACGGACGGTGGCAGAGTGACCGCTAGACACTCAATGGCCCTTCCCTGAGGAGGCGCCCGAAAAAAGCTGGCTGAAGAACGGAAGGCAGCCGGGGGACCGCCGGACGGTCACTGGCCCTTCCCGGAGGAGGCGCTCGAAAAAAGCTGGTTGGAGAATGGACGGTGGCCGGGGGATTGCTGGATGCTCACTGGCTCTTCCCAGAGGAGGCACCCGAAAAAAGCTGGCTGGAAAACGGACGGCGGCAGAGGGACCGCCGGACGGTCACTGGCTCTTCCCAGAGGAGGCACCCGAAAAAAGCTGGCTGGAGAATGGACGGCGGCAGAGGGCACGCCGGACGGTCACTGGCTCTTCCCAGAGGAGGCACCCAAGAAAAAAGCTGGCTGGGAGATATGGGGGGGGGGGGGGACGGCGGCCCAGAGGGACCGCCGGACGGTCACTGGCTCTTCCCAAGAGGAGGCACCCGAAAAAAAAGCTGGCTGGAGAATGGACGGCGGCGAGGGGACCGCCGGATAGGTCACTGGCTCTTCCAGAGTGGGAGGCACCGAAAAAAAGCTGGCTGGAGAATGGACGGCGGCATAGGGACCGCCGGACGGTTCACTGGCTCTTCCCAGAGGAGGCACCCGAAAAAAAAAAAAAAAAAAAAAAAGCTGGCTGGAGAATGGACGGCGGCAGAGGGAGCGCCGGACGGTCACTGGCTCTTCCCAGAGGAGGCACCCGAAAAAAAGCTGGCTGGAAGAATGGATGGCGGCCAGAGGACCGCCGGAACACGGTCACTGGGCTCTTCCCAGAGGAGGCACCCGAAAAAAGCTGGCTGGAGAATGGACGGCGGCAGAGGGACCGCCGGACGGTCACTGGCTCTTCCCAGAGGAGGCACCCGAAAAAAGCTGGCTGGAGAGAATGGACGGCGGCAGAGGACCGCCGGACGCATCAATGGCTCCTTCCCAGAGGAGGCACCCGAAAAGTGGCTGGAGAATGGATGGCGGCAGAGGGACCGCCGGACGGGCACTGGCTCTTCCCCGAGGAGGCACCCGAAAAAAAGCGGCTGGAGAATGGACGGCGGCAGAGGGGGACCGCCGGACGCTCACTGGCTCATTCCAGAGGAGGCACCGAAAAAAAAAAGCTGGCTGGAGAATGGACGGCGGCAGAGGGACCGCCAGACGCTCACTGGCTCTTCCCAGGGGAGGAGGCACCCAAAAGAAAAAAAGCTGGCCTGGGAAAACGGACGGCGGGCAGAGGGACCGCCGGACGCTCACTGGCTCTTCCCAGAGGAGGCACCCGAAAAAAAAAGCTGGCTTGGAAAACGGACGGCGGCAGGCAGAGGGGGACCGCCGGATGCTCACTGGCTCTTCCCAGAGGGATGGCACCCGAAAAAAAGCTGGCTGGAGAAGAAGGCGGCAGAGGGACCGCCGGACGGTCACTGGCTCTTCCAGAGGAGGTGGCACCGAAAAAAAAGCTGGCTGGAGAATGGATGGCGGGCAGAGGGACCGCCGGACGGTCACTGGGGGGGCTCTTTCCCAGAGGAGGCACCCGAAAAAAGCTGGCTGAGAATGGATGGGCGGCAGAGGGGGACCGCCGGACGTCACTGGCCTCTTCCCAGAGGAGGCACCCGAAAAAGCTGGCTGGAGAATGGACGGCGGCCAGAGGGACCCCCCCCCCCCGCCCCCCCCCCCCCCCCCCCCCCCCCCCCCCCCCCCCGGGACGGTCACTGGCTCTTCCAGAGGAGGCACCCGAAAAAAGCTGGCTGGAGAAATGGACGGCGGCAGAGGGACCGCCGGACGGTCACTGGCTCTTCCCAGAGGAGGCACCCGAAAAAAGCTGGCTGGAAAACGGACGGCGGCAGAGGGACCGCCGGATGCTCACTGGCTCTTCCCAGAGGAGGCACCCGAAAAAAAGCTATGGCTGGAGAATGGACGGCGGCAGAGGGGGACCGCTGGACGGTCACTGCTCTTCCAGAGGAGGCACCCGAAAAAAAGCTGGCTGGAGAATGGACGGCGGCAGAGGGACCACCGGACGGTCACTGCTCTTCCAGAGGAGGAACCGAAAAAAGCTGCTGGTGGAAAACGGACGGTGGCAGAGGGACCGCCGGATGCTCACTGGCCCTTCACAGAGGAGGCGCCCGAAAAAAGCTGGCTGGAGAACGGACGGCGGCAGAGGGAACCGCCGGATGCTCACTGCCCTTCCAGAGGAGGCACCCGAAAAAAAGCTGGCTGGAGAATGGACGGCGGCAGAGGGGAACCGCCCGGATGCTCACTGGGCTCTTCCCAGAGGAGGCCACCCAAAAAAAGGAAAAAGCTGGCTGGAGATGGGGGTGGACGGCGGCAGAGGGACCGCCGGATGCTCACTGGCCCTTCCAGAGGAGGCACCCGCCAAAAAAAAAGCTGGCTGGAGATTGGACGGCGGCAGAGGGGACCGCCGCCGGATGCTCACTGGCCTCCCCAGAGGAGGGCACCCGAAAAAAAAGCTGCTGGAGATAATGGACGGCGGCAGAGGGATGACCGCCGGAATGCTCATGGCCCTTCCCAACCCGAGGAGGCACCCGAAAAAAAAAAAAAGCTGGCTGGAGAATGGACGGCGGCAGAGGGACCGCCGGATGCTCACTGGCCCTTCCCAGAGGAGGCACAACCCGCTGAAAAAAAATTTCAAAAAAGCTGGCCAGAGAATGGGACGGCTGGACAGATGGGACCGCCGGACGGTCACTGGCTCTTCCCAGAGGAGGCACCCGAAAAAAAAGCTTTTGGCTGGAGAATGGGACGGCGGCAGAGGGACCGCCGGACGGTCACTGGCTCTTCCCAGAGGAGGCACCCGAAAAAAGCTGGCTGGAGAATGGACGGCGGCAGAGGGACCGCCGGACGGTCACTGGCTCTTCCCAGAGGAGGCACCCGAAAAAAGCTGGCTGGAGAATGGACGGCGGCAGAGGGACCGCCGGACGGTCACTGGCTCTTCCCAGACGGAGGCACCCGAAAAAAAGCTTTTGGCTGGAGAAGGACGGCGGCAGAGGGACCGCCGGACGGTCACTGGCTCTTCCCAAGAGGGGGCACCCGAAAAAGCTGGCTGGAAAACGGACGGCGGCAGAGGGGTACGCCGGATGCTCACTGGCTCTCCAGAGGAGGCACCCGAAAAAAGCTGGCTGGAGAATGGACGGCGGCAGAGGGACCGCCGGACGGTCACTGGCTCTTCCCAGAGGAGGCACCCGAAAAAAGCTGGCTGGAGAATGGACGGCGGCAGAGGGACCGCCGGACGGTCACTGGCTCTTCCCAGAGGAGGCACCCGAAAAAAGCTGGCTGGAGAATGGACGGCGGCAGAGGGACCGCCGGACGGTCACTGGCTCTTCCCAGAGGAGGCACCCGAAAAAAGCTGGCTGGAGAATGGACGGCGGCAGAGGGACCGCCGGACGGTCACTGGCTCTTCCCAGAGGAGGCACCCGAAAAAAGCTGGCTGGAGAATGGACGGCGGCAGCGGGACCGGCCCCGGACGGTCACTGGCTCTTCCAGAGGAGGCACCCGAAAAAAAGCTGGCTGGAGAATGGACGGCGGCAGAGGGACCGCCGGACGGTCACTGGCTCTTAACAGAGGAGGCACCCGAAAAAGCTGGCGGCGAAAACGGACGGCGGCAGAGGGACCGCTGGATGCTCAATCGGCTCTTCCAGAGGAGGCACCCGGAAAAAAAAAAAAAAAAAGCTGGCTGGAGAATGGACGGCGGCAGAGGGACCGCCGGATGCTCACTGGATCTTCCCAGAGGAGGCACCCGAAAAAAGCTGGCTGGAGAATGGTGGGCGGCAGAGGGATCGCCGGATGCTCACTGGCTCTTCCCAGAGGAGGCACCCGAAAAAAGCTGGCTGGAGAATGGACGGCGGCAGAGGGACCGCCGGATGCTCACTGGCCCTTCCCAGAGGAGGCACCCGAAAAAAGCTGGCTGGAGAATGGACGGCGGCAGAGGGACCGCCGGACGCCCCCCCCCTCACTGGGCTCTTCAGAGGGAGGACGGCACCCGAAAAAAGCTGAAACCTGGAGAATGGAGAAGGCGGCGGCAGAGGGACCGCCGGACGCTCACTGGCTCTTCCCAGAGGAGGCACTTGAAAAAAGCTGCCTGGAGAATGGACGGCGGCAGAGGGACCGCCGGATGCTCACTGGCTCTTCCCAGAGGAGGCACCCGAAAAAAGCTGGCTGGAGAATGGACGGCGGCAGAGGGACCGCCGGATGCTCACTGGCTCTTCCCAGAGGAGGCACCCGAAAAAAGCTGGCTGGAGAATGGTGGGCGGCAGAGGGATCGCCGGATGCTCACTGGCTCTTCCCAGAGGAGGCACCCGAAAAAAGCTGGCTGGAGAATGGACGGCGGCAGAGGGACCGCCGGGATGCTCCACTGGCCTTCCCAAGGAGGCACCCGAAAAAAGCTGGCTGGAGAATGGGACGGCGGAGCAGGGGACCGCCGGACGCTCACTGGCCCTTCCCAGAGGAGGCACCCGAAAAAAGCTGCCTGGAGAATGGACGGCGGCAGAGGGACCGCCGGACGCTCACTGGCTCTTCCCAGAGGAGGCACCCGAAAAAAGCTGCCTGGAGAATGGACGGCGGCAGAGGGACCGCCGGACGCTCACTGGCTCTTCCCAGAGGAGGCACCCGAAAAAAGCTGCCTGGAGAATGGACGGCGGCAGAGGGACCGCCGGATGCTCACTGGCCCTTCCCAGAGGAGGCACCCGAAAAAAGCTGCCTGGAGAATGGACGGCGGCAGAGGGACCGCCGGATGCTCACTGGCCCTTCCCAGAGGAGGCACCCCCCCCCCCGGTCCAAAAAAAAAAGAAAGTGCCTGGAGAATGGACGGCGGCAGAGGGGACCGCCGGATGCTCCATGGCCCTTCCCACCCAGAGGAGGCACCCGAAAAAAGCTGGCTGGAGAAAGGATGGACGGCGCAAGAGGGACCCGCCCGGATGCTCACTGGCCCTTCCCAGAGGAGGCACCCGAAAAAAGCTGGCTGGAGAATGGACGGCGGCAGAGGGACCGCCGGATGCTCACTGGCCCTTCCCAGAGGAGGCACCCGAAAAAAGCTGGCTGGAGAATGGACGGCGGCAGAGGGACCGCCCTTCCCAGAGGAGGCACCCGAAAAAAGCTGGCTGGAGAATGGACGGCGGCAGAGGGACCGCCGGATGCTCACTGGCCCTTCCCAGAGGAGGCACCCGAAAAAAAAAAGCTTGTTTTGCCTGGAGAAGGACGGCGGCAGAGGGACCGCCGGATGCTCACTGGCCCTTCCCAGAGGAGGCACCCGAAAAAAGCTGCCTGGAGAATGGACGGCGGCAGAGGGACCGCCGGATGCTCACTGGCCCTTCCCAGAGGAGGCACCCGAAAAAAGCTGCCTGGGAGAATGGACGGAGGCAGACGGGACCGCCCTCCTCTGGAAGGGCCAGTGAGCATCCGGCGGTCCCTCTGCCGCAGTCCATTCTCCAGCCAGCTTTTTTTGGGTGCCTCCTCTGGGAAGAGCCAGTGAGCATCCGGCGTCCCTCTGCCGCCGTCCATTCTCCAGCCAGCTTTCTTCGGGTGCCTCCTCTGGGAAGGGCCAGTGAGCATCCGGCGGTCCCTCTGCCGCCGTCCATTCTCCAGCCAGCTTTCTTCGGGTGCCTCCTCTGGGAAGGGCCAGTGAACATCCGGCGGTCCCTCTGCCGCCGTCCATTCTCCAGCCAGCTTTTTTCGGGTGCCTCCTCTGGGAAGGGCCAGTGAGCATCAGGCGGTCCCTCTGCCGCCGTCCATTTCTCCAGCCAGCTTTTTTCGGTGCCTCCTCTGGGAAGGGCCAGTGAGCATCAGGCGGTCCCTCTGCCGCCGTCCATTCTCCAGCCAGCTTTTTTCGGGCGCTTCCTCTGGGAAGGGCCAGTGAGCATCCGGCGGTCCCTCAGCCGCCGTCCATTCTCCAGCCAGCTTTTTTCGGGCGCTTCCTCTGGGAAGGGCCAGTGAGCATCCGGCGGTCCCTCTGCCGCCGTCCATTCTCCAGCCAGCTTTTTTCGGGCGCTTCCTCTGGAGGGCCAGTGAGCATCCGGCGGTCCCTTCTGCCGCCCCCTTCCATTCTCCAGCCAGCTTTTTTGGTTTCGGGCGCTTCCTCTGGGAAAGGGCCAAGTGAGCATCCGGCGGTTCCCTCTGCGCCTTCCATTCTCCAGCCAGCTTTTTTTCGGGCGCTTCCTCTGGGAAGGGGCCAGTGAGCATCCGGCACCCGAAAAAAAAAAAAAAAAAGCTGGCTGGAGAGGAATGGGGACGGCGGCAGAGGGGACCGCTGGATGCTCACTGGCCCATTCCCAGAGGAAGCGCCCGAAAAAAGCTGGCTGGAGAACAATGGACTGGCGGCAGAGGGACCGCCAGACGCTAACTGGCCTTTCCCACAGGAGGTGTTCGAAAAAAGCTGGCTGGAGAATGGACAGCGGTGGATTGAGAACGGATGGCGGCCAGGGGACTGCCGGACGCTCACTGGCCCTTCCCAAAGGAGGCGCCCGAAAAAAGCTGGCTGGAGAGTGGACGGCGGCCGGGGGATTGGCTGACGCTCACTGGCCCTTCCCAGAGGAGGAGCCCGAAAAAATCTGGCTCTAGAACGGAAGGTGGCCGGGGGACTGCCGGACGCTCACTAGCCCTTTCCCAGAAGGAAAGCCCGCCAAAAGTAAAAAAGTGGCTGAGAACGGAATGCGGCCGGGGAACAGCCGGACGCTCACTGGCTCTTCCCAGAGGAGGCGCCCGAAAAAAGCTGTCTGGAGAACAGACGGCGGTAGGGGGACCGCTGGACGCTCAATGGCCCTTTGCAGAGGAGGCGCCCGAAAAATGCTGGCTGGAGAACGGACGGTGACCAGGGGACCGCCTGACGCTCAATGGCCCTTTGCAGAGGAGGCACCCGAAATAAGCTGTCTGGAGAACGAACGGAGGCCGGGGGACCGCCGGACGCTCACTGGCCCTTCTCAGTGGAGGCACCCTAAAAAAGCTGGCTGGAGAATGGACGGCGGCCAGGGGACGCTGTACGCTCACTGGCCTTTCCCAGAGTAGGCGCCCGAAAAAAGCTGGCTGGAAAACGGACAGCGGCCGGGGGACCGCCGGACTTTCACTTGCCCTTACCAGAGGAGGCACCCGAAAAAAGTTGGCTGGAGAACAGACGGCGGCCGAGGGACCGCTGGACGCTCACTGGCCCTGCCTAGAGGAGGCACCTGAAAAAATCTGGCTCGAGAACGGCCGGTGGCCGGGGAACCATGGGACGGTCATTGGCCCTTCCCATAGGAGGCGCCCAAAAATAGCTGGCTGGAGAACGGACGGTGGCCGGGGGACTGTTGGACGCTCACTGGCCCTTCCCAGAGAAGGTGCCCGAAAAAAACTGGCTGGAGAACGGTCAGGGGCCGGGGGGACTGCCAGACACTCACTAGCCCTTCCCAGAGGAGGCACACGAAATAAGCTGGCTGAAGAGCGGATGACAGCTGGGGGAACGCCGGACGGTCACTGGCCCTTCCAAGAGGAGGCGTCCGAAAAAAGCTGGGTGGAGAATGGACGGTGGACAGGGGACCTCCTGACGGTCACTGACCCTTCCCAGAGGAGGCTCCCGAACAAAGCTGGTTGGAGAAATGACCACCGAACGCTCACTTGATTTCCAAGTGGAGGCCCCTGTAAAAAGCTGGCTGGAGAACGGATGGCAGCTGGGGGACCGCAGGACTCTCAGTGGCCCTTCCCAGAGGCAGCGCCCGAAAAAAGTTGGTTGGAGAACGGACGGCGGCCAGGTGACCGCCAGACGCTCACTGGCCCTTTGCAGAGGAGGTGCTCAAAAAAAGCTGGCTGGAGAACGGACAGCTGCCGGGGGACCACCGGACACTCACTTGCTCTTCCCAGAGGAGACGCCAGAAAAAAGCTGGCTGGAGAACGGACGGTTTCTGGGGGACCACCAAACACTCACTGGCCCTTCTTATTGGAGGCGCCCAGAAAAAGCTGGCTGGAGAAGGGATGGCGGCAGGGGGGCTGCCCGACGCTCACAGGCCCATCCCAGAGGAGGCACCGGAAAAAAGCTTGTTGGAGAACGGATGGCGGCCGGGGGACCGTCAGACGCAAACTGGACCTTCCCACAGGAGGTGTTCGTAAAAAGCTGGCTGTAGAACGGACAGCGGTGGCTTGAGAACGGACGGTGGCCAGGGGACTGCCGGACGCTCACTGTCCCTGCCCAGAGGAGGCGCCCGAAAAAAGCTGGCTGGAGAATTGACGGCGGCCTAGGGACAGCTGGACGTTCACTGGCCCATCTCAGAGGAGACACTCGAAAAAAGCTGGCAGGAAAACGGACGGCTGTCGGGGTATCGCCGGACACTCACTGGCCCTTCTCAGAGGAGGCACCGGAAAAAAGCTGGTTGGAGAACGGACGGCGGCTGGGGGACCTCCGGACGCTCACCCCCCTCGATATGGGACCACCTTGACGTGGTGAGGGGGCTCTTGAACCCCAGGAATTAGTTCCTGGGTTTGAGTTCAAGAGTCTCATATTTTTTTGTATATTTTCATTTGGAGTAATATTGTGGAATTTTCCACCTTCAGTAAAATTTATTGGACCTGACGAATGGGAAAAGATATAGCTGGGATTGGGTTTATTTTCTGGAAGCTAAATAGTGCGGAGCGTGGATAGGATCATCAAGTACCCAAATAATGTTCAGACCGAGAGATATCAGATTGATAACTCAAGGGCGGAACTATTCTTCAGGGCTGGACCACGGATTCCAGGGAGGTCTAGTCCTGGGGATAGGACTCTCGGCATTCTTTCCGGTTTGCCCATAACATGGTTAGGGTGGGGATGATTGTAATCTTGTAATATTCTCAGTCCTAGCAAGCGGGTTTGGCTTACACTTGCGCCACTCTAACCAAGTTGTGCCATCCCCAGTGGGGTAGGGTAGGGACGCGGACATTTGGGAGTCGGCTCTCACTTGTGCCATTGGTGGAAGAATAAACTTTATGAAAGGCTGATGATATTTTTTAATATTTTCAGGTTTAATTTTTCTCTCTTTTTTTTTTTTTTTAATATAAAGCTTTTATGACTAGTAACCACAAGGATTCTAGTACCCCTGGTCCCTTTGATGCTGATTTGGCACAGATGACAACCTCTCAGGGTAGTCATCACAAATTGAAAAGAAACCATTGTGGGAACACAGTGGATAGTTTGAGGGTGTTGCATGTAAAGCACATTCCCTTGGAATGTGACTATGAGACGCTCTCTGCTTCGTTTGGTAGTTATGGCAAAATAGAAGAATTGAGGATGAACTATGATGAAAGTGAGAAAAAATGGGAGGCATGGCTGACTTTTGAAAAACATGAAGCTGCACTCAAAGCCAGCAGCAGTATCAATAACATAACAATTTGTAAAAAAGATTGTCAAGGGACGCACTGACGACAGGGTGCCCCTAAAAATATGGATATTTACAGACCATCACAATGGTACAAGTGGCTCAGCCAAATTTGAATGACGACGACACTTTTGAAAGAACACCAAAACCTCCAATGTGGTTGGTAGTAACTGCTAGGGAGGAAAATTATAATTACTACAAATTTGGCAGATACATCCAAAAAAAAGTTGGCTGTATTGACAATGGGGAACATTTCTCAAGGTTTGCAAAGGCAGTGTCCTAATTCATACTAAATCAAAGACACAGTCATACATGCTGACAATGAAGAAATTCGAGAAAGATGATATGATAAAAGAAATTGGACCACACATGAATTTTAGTTATGGTAAAGGAGTGGTATTTGATAGAGACCTTTGTGAACTGACAGAAAGAGAAATATTAGAAATCAGTCCAACTTCTGTATAGAAGATAAAAAAGGTTCCAAAGGCAAATATGGTCATTTTAACATTTGAGGACTCTGATGTACCATCTTACATCAATTTTGGAAACGAAAGGGTCAAAGTCAAACCATTTTTATCCAAACCTCTGCAGTGCTACAACTGTTTTCAATATGGCCATCCATCCAGATTCTGTAAAAACGATAAAGTTTGTAATAATTGCTCGGCTCCTGAACATGGTCCTTGTTCGAAACATCCAAAATGTATTAACTGTGAAGAGAATCATACCCATTCAATAAAAAGTGCAGCCAATATAAACATGAAGAGGCAGCTATATGTAAAGCTAATGCTGAACATATAAGTATTAGTTATGCCAGGAAGTTAATTGGTCAGACAAAGACCTATGCTATGGCTCTAAATTCTGTAGCCCCCATGAAAACTAAAGCACCTCTACCTGCAGTAAAACCTAGAACTATTGAAACCCAGTCATCTGATCTAGGTGACAGGCCGGAAAGAAAGATGTGCCTGCTGTTATAGACTCCTCTCCAGATGATGAAATCCTCCCTGTGTCTATTCCATCTCTTCAGCAAGAAACCCATGATGTAATGGAACAAGAACAAACTAGAAGGCCAAAGAGAGAGAGAACTCCTTCATCCTCTCCTCCACCTGCTCAAAGGGTGGAGATATCCAAACCCCATAAAAAATATAACAAAAATGAAGATGCTCTTGCCCCTGAAGCAACCAAGGAATCAAGTTCCTTGGATAAAAAGAAAATAGTAGTGGAAGTCCACTCTCCTCCTTATAAAAAAAAACTAATAAAAAACATAATCATAAGCCACATATCTCAAGACAATCTAAAGAAACTCTTATAAAGTCCCATAAAGAAAATAAACAAAAAAACTAATATAGATCAATATAGAATTTCCCTTGGTAGATCCTAGCACTAAAATTCATCTGGACATTTTACAATGGACTGTAAAGGGACTAAGGACTCGTTCAGAAATATTAAAGGTATTGCTGAGTGAGCATAACCCAGGGGTTGTATGTCTTCAAGAAACTAAATTGGGGGATTCAGTATACAATACCGGTGTAAACTATGAAATCTACAAAATGAACCCCACTGATGGGGATCGCGCCCATAAAATTGCAACATTTTATGGTTCCCCTGAACACCCAGCTTCAAGCAATTGCTATCCGGGCTACTTTTGACCGTGAAATCACAATCTGCTGTCTTTACCTTCCCCCAAGATGTAGGTTCACTCTTGGGGACATTCAAGGATTAATCAATCAACTACCTCCTCCTTTTTTACTACTTGGTGATTTTAATTCTCACAATCCACTTTGGGGTGGAGATTTTTTAGACACAGAGGGTAGGATCATTAATGACATTGTTAATAATAATGATCTTACACTTTTTAATGATGGTACTATGACATACCATAATCTCTACACAGGTGGTTCATCTGCTATAGACTTAAGTATTTGCTCTCTTCTCTCTATCTTGATTTTAATTGGTCTGTAGATGAGTTTTCTACTGACAGTGATCACTTTCCCATTCATCTTAAGTTTGTGAGAAATGCCCCCTCGATTTGTCCTATCAAATGGAAGGAAAAGGAAGCAGATTGGGTAAAATTTCAAGAAGGCATTAACCTATCCCAGGAATTTGAATCCTTATGAGTACTTTGCCTCCGAAATATTGAATAGTGCTGAAAATTCAATACCTAAAACCAAAGGGAAACCACACAGACCTGCTGTCCCTTGGTAGGATAAAACCTGTGGTAATTTGAGGAAAATTACCAGGAAATGTTACAGGCGTTATAAATCCAGTTTGTCTGCAACAGCAAAATCTATTTACCAACGAGCTATGGCAAAACAGCGAAAATATTTTAAAAAAGTAAAAAGAGAATCCTGGCTTTTTTATATAAATGGCATAAATTCCAAGACCCCAACCAGATTGATCTGGAAAAAGATTAGAAAGCTAAGTGGCAAGTATGTTCCACACCACACCCTGTTTGAAAAATCAATGGAGACCTTGTCACCAAGCCTAATGAAGTTGCTGAAAAACTGGGTGAGCATTTCTCCGAAGTATCGAGTTCCAGGAACTATTCAACTCGGTTCCAGAATATTAGGAAATTCAGCCATTTCCCTTAATTTAAATTCTGGAAATGGTGAATCTTATAATTCCAAGTTAACTTTGAGGGAATTAAGGGATGCCCTGTCATCATCTGTATCAGCATCCCCTGGGAATGATAACATTCTTTACAGCATGCTGAAAAATCTCCCAGAATCGGCTAAATCTTATCTTCTTAAAATTTTTAACAAAATATGGGTGAAACTGGTATTCTACCCCCCACACCTTCTTGGAAGATTGCAATCATTGTTCCATAAAGAAACCATTGAAAGATCCTCATCTTCCTACAAGCTATCGGCCAATATCTCTTACAAGTTGTGTAAAGCAAATTGTTTAGAGAAAATGGTGAATTCTAAAGATTTGATGTGGGCATCTAGAAAAAAATGGTTTGTTATCATCTGTCCAATTTGGATTCAGGAGAAATCGTTCCACTGTGGACCCACATAATAAGATTATCAACCCAAATTCAGCAAGGTTTCTCAAAACGCTGTCAGACTATAGGAGTCTTCTTCGACCTTGAAAAAGCTATGACACTACTTGGCGTTTTGGTATAATTAAGCAGCTTCATGACATGGGAATACGAGGTAAATATGTTAAATTTCATCAGGTTCAGTTCTAATAAGTGATAGACTCAGTTTAAAAGGTAAGAATTAGAAAACACCTTGTCTAATGCTTTTGAGCTAGAGGAGGGTATGTCCCACAAGGCAGTGTGTTGAGTGTCACTTTATTTGCTGTGGCTATAAATAGCATTGTTGAATGTGTGTCTCCTCCAGTAAAGACATCTTTGTTTGTGGATGACCTTGCTATTTATGTCACTAGTTATGATGCTATTGCAGCTTGTAATTTTCTGCAAAAGTCAGTTAATGCAATCAGCAATTGGGCTGATGACAATGGCTTTCGATTCTCCCCTAATAAAACTGTGGCAGTTCGTTTTACTAGGTGTACCCGAAAGGAAACCATCCCAAATATTAGGCTGAAAGACACACTAATACCATATGAGGAGGAGGTGAAGTTTTTAGGAATGATTTTTGATAAGAAACTAACATGGGGTAGTCATATTGACTCTTTGAAAATTAAGGTGAAGAAGTCCCTTAACATTTTAAAAGTAGTTTCAGGTTTTAATTGGGGTGCTGATAAGAGGTCACTTTTACGGTTATATGACTCTTTATGTAAATCAAAGCTTGAGTATGGTTGCCAAGCCTACTCTTCAGCAAGTGCAAGCAAGCTTAAGGAGTTGGATGTAGTTCATCATGCTGGTCTGAGAATATGTTCTGGAGCATTCAAAACATCTCCAGTTGAAAGCTTATATACCAACACAGAAGAGCTCCCTCTAGACTTACGTCGAGAGGAACTGGGACTGCGGTATATGTTCAAACTAAGAGGTTCCCCAGAAAACCCGGCAGCATCTATCCTTAACCAAAACAATTCACAGCAGTTTGCAAATGCTAGAGCATCCAAGCCTTTTCATGTGAGAATTAATGCTGCAGCTGACAGTGGCCTATTAAGAACCAACAAATAAGGCAATACAAATGCTAGAGCTCCAAGCCTTTTCTTGTGATTCTGCAGCTGACAGTGTGCTATTAAAGACCAAAAAATTAAGGCAATACATTGCTCCTAAGCTGCCTCCTTGGTTTGACCCCAAAAAAAAAAGAAAAAAAAACCATTGGTCTGTAAAAAACTGTGGTTAAAAAATCTGTTAATGTCCAAGAAGTGAAGGCTTGTTTTCTTGATCATGACCGAAAGCATTCGGGTTCTGTTAAACTTTTTACTGATGGATCAAAGACATCAAGCGGTGTTGGTTGTGCTGTTGTTCATAGTAATAACTCGTATGTGGGCAGACTTTCGAATAATGCATCCATTTTTACAGCTGAATTAACTGCATTAGCCAAATCTCTTGAGATTGCTTCTATTCTACAGGGTAATAATTTCACCATTTACTCAGATTCTTATAGTGCACTCATGGCCATTCAGCAGTATAACCCTAAACATCCAATTGTTCAACGTATTCAAGAATGGTTATATAGGCTTGCTTCCAAATTCAAATCTGTCCAGTTTTGCTGGGTTCCTTCCCATGTGGGTATTGCTGGTAACGAACTTGCTGACCAGGAAGCAAGAGATGTCATTAATAAAGAAGACATTCTCTTCCACCATATTCCTTCCACTGACATGAAATGGACTATTTGTTCATATGTTAAAAATAAATGGCAAGCACGTTGGTCATCTCCCCATCTGACCAACAATAAAAAGTACAAGAAGATCCGACAAAGTATTGAACATTGGCCCTCTGGTTTCCAACAAAATCGTAGGGTAGAAACTGTATTATGTCGTCTAAGAATTGGCCATACTCAATTGACCCACCGATTCCTGTTGGAGGGGGTACCTGCACCAGTCTGTATGCAGTGTGACTCTCCTCTTACTGTGGAACACATTATATGCCATTGCCATAAGTATTCTGCAGCATGACAGAGACATGGGTTAGTGGGCAGGGATATAGTAGAACTGCTTGGTCCGGATGTAGCTATTAATAAAATTTTTGGATTCCTTAGAGACATTAACCTTTTTAATGAAATTTAATATTGACCGTCCGGTACATTGCAAAGTGTAGTGTATACACTAAAGTTGTTTATATAAGCATACTTATAATAAGAATATGAGTATATGTATGGTATATGTATGTATAAGTTTTTTACTCTTGTTTGCACTCACGAAATGCGAAGTTATAATTTTTATGACGGATATCCGTTTTTATCATAATTTTAAAATTGCCTGTATTTATTTAGTTTATAAAATCATCAACATAAATATTCATGTCAAACCAGTTTCATCATAGCGCTGAATAATCCCTATGGATTCCAGTGCTTGGCTTCAAGCCTAAATTTCATATTCCATTCCATTCCGGAAGCTCACTAGCCCTTTACAGAGGAGGCGCATGAAAAAAGCTGGCTAGAGAACGGACGGGAGTCGGGGGACCGCCGCATGCTCACTGGCCCTTCCCAGAGGAGGCAGCCGAAAAAAGCTGGCTGGATAACAGATGGCGGACGGGGGACCGCCTTATACTCACTGGCCTTTCCCAGAGGAGGTGCCCGAAAAAAGCTGGCTGGATAACTGACGGCGGCCAGGGGACCACTGGACGCTCACTGGCCCATACCAGAGAAGGCGCCCGAAAAAAGCTGGCTGGAGAACGGACGGCGGCTAGGGGACGCCGTACGCTCACTGGCCCTTCCTGTAGGTGGCGCCTGAAAAAAGCTGGCTGGAAAACGGATGGCGGTCGGGGGACCGCCGGACGCTAACTGGCCCTTCCCAGAGGAGGCGCCCGAAAAAAGCTGGCTGGAGAATGGACGGCGGCCGGGGGATTGCCTGACGCTCACTGGCCCTTCCCAGAGGAGGAGCCTGAAAAAAGCTGGCGCTAGAACGGAAGGAGGCCGGGGGACTGCCGGACGCTCACTGGCCCTTCCCAAAGGAGGTGCCTGTAAAAAGCTGGCTAGAGAACAGACGGCGGCCAGGGGACTGCCGGACGGTCACTGGCCCTTCCCAAAGGAGGCGCCTGTAAAAAGCTGGGTGGAGAACGGACGGCGGTCGGGGTACCACCGGATTTTCACTGGCCCTTCCCAGAGGCGACGCCGGAAAAAAGCTGGCTGTAGAACGGACGGCAGCCGGGGGACCGATGGACGCTCGCTGGCCCTTCCCTGCGGACGCTCACTGGCCCTTCCAAGAGGAGGCGCCCAAAACAAGCTGTCTGGAGAATGGACAGAGGCCGGGCGACCGCCGGACGCTCACTGGCACTTCCCAGAGGAGGCACCCGAAAAAAGCAGGCTGTTGAACGGACGGTGGCCTGGCGACCGCCAGACGCTCACTGGCCCTTCCCTGAGAAGGCGCCTGAAAAAATCTGGCTCGAGAACGGCCGGTGGCCGGGGAACCGCGGGACAGTCATTGGCCCTTCCCATAGGAGGCGCCCAAAAAAAGCTGGCTGGAGAACGGACGGTGGCCGGGGGACTGTTGGACGCTTACTGGCCCTTCCCAGAGAAGGTGCCCGAAAAAAACTGGCTGGAAAACGGTCAGGGGCCGGGGGGACTGCCAGACGCTCACTAGCCCTTCCCAGAGGAAGCGCCCGTAAAAAGCTGGCTGGAGAACGGACGGCGGCCGGGGGACCGCCGGACGCTCACTGGTCCTTCCCAGAGGAGGCGCACGAAAAAAGCTGGCTGAAGAGCGGATGGCCGCTGGGGGAACGCCGGACAGTCACTGGCCCTTCCAAGAGGAGGCGCCCGAAAAAGGCTGGGTGGAGAATGGACGGCGGACAGGAGACCTCCTGACGGTCACTGACCCTTCCCAGAGGAGGCGCCCGAACAAAGCTGGTTGGAGAAATGACCGCCGAACGCTCACTGGATTTCCCAGTGGAGGCCCCTGTAAAAAGCTGGCTGGAGAACGGATGGCAGCTGGGGGACCGCCGGACTCTCACTGGCCCTTCCCAGAGGAAGTGCCCGAAAAAAGATGGCTGGAGAACGGACTGTGACTGGGGGACAGCCGGGCACTCACTGCCCCTTCCCAGAGGAGGCGCCCGAAAAAAGTTGGCTGGAGAACGGATGGCAGCCTTGTGACCGCCGGACTCTCACTGGCCCTTCCAAGAGGAGGCACCCAAAAAAAGCTGTCTGGAGAATGAACGGAGGCCAGGGGACCGCTGGACGCTCACTGGCCCTTTCCGGTGGAGGCACCCGAAAAAAGCTGGCTGGAGAATGGATGGTGGCCGGGGGACCGCCGGACGCTCACTTGTCCTTCCCTGCGGACGCTCACTTGCCCTTCCTAAAGGCGGCGCCCAAAAAAAGATGGCTGGAGAAAGGACTGTGACCGGGGGACCGCCGGACGCTCAATGGCTCTTCCCAGAGAAGGCACCCGAAAAAAGCTGTCTGGAGAACGAACGGAGGCCGGGGGACGGCGGACGGGGGACGGCGGACGGGGGACGGCGGACGGGGGATGCTGAACGCTCACTGGCCCCTCCCAGAGGAGGCGCCCGAAAAAAGCTGGCTGGAGAATGGACAGTGGCCGGGGGACCGCCGGATGCTCACTTGTCCTTCCCTGCAGGAAAAAAGATGGCTGGAAAACAGACTGTGACTGGGGGCCCGCCGCACGCTCACTGGCCCTTCCCAGAGGAGGTGCCCGAAAAAAGCTGGCTGGAGAATGGATGGCGGCCTTGTGACCGCCGGACGCTCACTGGCTCTTCCCAGAGGAGGCACCCAAAAAATGCTGGCTGGAAAACCAACGGCAGACGGTGGACCGCCGGACGGTCACTGGCCCTTCCCAGAGGAAGTGCCCGAAAAAAGCTGGCTGGAGAATGAAAGGTGGCAGAGGGACCGCCGGACGCTCACAGTCCCATCACAGAGAAAGCGCCCGAAAAATGCTGGCTGGAGAACGGACGGCGGCCGGGGGACCACCTGACGCTCAATGGCCCTTCCCAAAGGAGGCACCCAAAAAAAGCTGTCTGGAGAACGAACGGGGGCCGGGGGACCGCCGGACACTCACTGCCCCTTCTCAGTGGAGGCACCCTAAAAAAGCTGGCTGGAGAATGGACGGCGGCCAGGGAACGCCGTACGCTCACTGGCCTTTCCCAGAGGAGGCGCCCGAAAAAAGCTGGCTGGAAAACGGACAGCGGCCGGGGGACCGCTGGACTTTCACTTGCCCTTACCAGAGGAGGCACCTGAAAAAAGTTAGCTGGAGAACAGATGGCGGCCGAGGGATCACCGGACGCTCACTGTCCCTGCCTAGAGGAGGCGCCCGAAAAAATCTGGCTCGAGAACGGCCAGTGGCCGGGGAACCGCGGGACAGTCACTGGCCCTTCCCATAGGAGGCGCCCGCAAAAAGCTGGCTGGAGAACGGACGGTGGTCGGGGTACCACCGGACTTTCACTGGCCCTACCCAGAGGCGACTTCCGAAAAAAGCTGGCTGTAGAACGGACGGCAGCTGGGGGACCGATGGACGCTCGCTGTCCCTTCCCAGAGGAGGCGCCCGAAAAAAGCTGGGTGAAGAACGGATGGCGGCCGGGGGACCGCCGGATGCTCACTGGCCCTTCCCTGCGGACGCTCACTGGCCCTTCCATGAGGAGGCGCCCAAAACAAGCTGTCTGGAGAACGGACAGAGGCCGGGCGACCGCCGGACGCTCACTGGCACTTCCCAGAGGAGGCACCCGAAAAAAGCTGGCTGGAGAATGGACGGTGGCAGAGGGACTGCCGGACGCTCACTGGCCCATCCCAGAGAAGGCGCCCGAAAAAAGCTGGCTGGAGAGAATTGGCGCAGAGACTGCCGGGACGCTCACTGGCCCATCCCAGAGAAGGCGCCCGAAAAAAGCTGGCTGGAGAACGGACGGCGGCTGGGGGACTCCGTACGCTCACTGGACTTTCCTATAGGTGGTGGCTGGAAAACGGACGGCGGCCGGGGGATCGCCGGACTTTTACTTGCCCTTACCAGACAAGGTGCCCAAAAAAGGCTGGCTGGAGAACAGACGGCGGCCGAGGGACCGCCGGACGCTCACTGGCCCTTCCAAGAGGAGGCGCCCGAAAAAAAAAAAGCATGACCTAGAAACGGAAAAACGGGCGGCCTGGCCGGGAAACCGCCGGGACGGGTTCACTGTCCTTTCCCATAGGAGGCACCGCCCCCGAAAAGAAAAAAAAAAAGCTTGGGCTGGAGAAACCGGACGGTTGGCCGGGGGATTCTGATTGGACGCTTCACTGGCCCTTCCCAGAGGCGTGCGCTCCCGAAAAAAAGCTGGTCCCCCCCCCCCCTTTGGTTTTGAACGGACGGCGGCTTTGGTGAACTGCCAGGACGCTCAACTGGCCCACTTCCCAGAGAAGGCTGCCCGAAACGAAAAAAAAAAAAAAACTGGCTTGGAGAATATGGACGGGGGACGGGGCGGGAACTACCAGACTAGCCTTTCCCATAGGAGGCGCCCGAAAAAAGCTGGCTGGAGAACGGACGGTGGCCGGGGGACTGTTGGACGCTCACTAGCCCTTCCCAGAGGAAGCGCCCGTAAAAAGCTGGCTGGAGAACGGACGGCGGCCGGGGAACCGCCGGACACTCACTGACTCTTCCCAGAGGAGGCGCCCGAAAAAAGCTGGCTGGAGAATGGACGGTGGCTGGGGGACCACCAGACGCTCTCTTGTCCTTCTCTGCAAAATGCTCACTTGCCCTTCCTAGAGGTGGCGCCCGAAAAAAGATGGCTGGAGAACGGACTGTTGCCGGGGGACCGCCGGACACTCACTGCCCTTCCCAGAGGAGGCGCCCGAAAAAAAGTTGGCTGAGAATGGATGGCGGCCTTGTGACCGTCGACGCTCACTGGCTCTTCCCAGAGGAGGCGCCCGAAAAAAGCTGGCTGGAGAATGGACGGCGGCTGGGGGACCGCCAGACGCTCTCTTGTCCTTCTCTGCGGACGCTCACTTGCCCTTCCTAGAGGTGGCGCCCGAAAAAAGATGGCTGGAGAACGGACTGTTGCCGGGGGACTGCCGGACACTCACTGCCCCTTCCCAGAGGAGGCGCCCGAAAAAAGTTGGCTGGAGAATGGATGGCGGCCTTGTGACTGTCGGACGCTCACTGGCTCTTCCCAGAGGAGGCACCCGAAAAAAGCTGGCTGGAGAATGGACGGTGACAGAGGGACCGCTGGACGGTCACTGGCCCATCCCGGTGGAGGCACCCGAAAAAAGCTGGCTGGAGAATGAATGGTGGCCGGGGGACCGCCAGACGCTCACTTGTCCTTCCCTGCGGACGCTCACTTGCCCTTCCTAGAGGCGGCGCCCGAAAAAAGATGGCTGGAGAAAGGACTATGACCGGGGGACTGCCGCACGCTCACTGGCCCTTCCCAGAGGAGGTGCCCGAAAAAAGCTGGCTGGAGAATGGATGGCGGCCTTGTGACCGCCGGACGCTCACTGGCTCTTCCCAGAGGAGGCACCCGAAAAATGCTGGCTGGAAAACCGACGGTGGACCGCCGGACGGTCACTGGCCCTTCCCAGAGGAAGTGCCCGAATAAAGCTGTCTGGAGAATGGACGGCGGTAAGGGGACCGCCAGACGCTCAATGGCCCTTCGCAGAGGAGGCGCCCGAAAAAAGCTGTCTGGAGAACGAACGGGGGCCGGGGGACCGCCGGACGCTCACTGGCCCTTCTCAGTGGAGGCACCCTAAAAAAGCTGGCTGGAGAATGGACGGTGGCCGAGGAATCGCCGGACTCTCACTGGCCCTGCCTGGAGGAAGCGCCCGAAAAAATCTGGCTCAAGAACGGCCGGAGGCCGGGGAACCGCGGGACAGTCACTGGCCCTTCCCATAGGAGGCGCCCGAAAAAAGCTGGCTGGAGAACGGACGGTGGCCGGGGGACTGTTGGATGCTCACTGGCCCTTCCCAGAGGAGGCGCCTGAAAAAAGCTGGCTGTTGAACAGACGGCGGCCGGGAGACCGCCGGACGCTCACTGGCCCTTCCCAGAGAAGGCGCCCCAAAAAAACTGGCTGGAGAACGGTCAGGGGCCCGGGGGACTGCCAGACGCTCACTAGCCCTTCCCAGAGGAAGCGCCCGAAAAAAGCTTGCTGGAGAATGGACGGTGGCCGGGGGACCACCGGACGCTCACTGGTCCTTCCTAGAGGAGGCGCCCGAAAAAAGCTGGCTGGAGAACAGATGGCAGCTGGGGGAATGCTGGACGGTCACTGGCCCTTCCAATAGGAGGCGCCCGAACAAAGCTGGTTGGAGAATGGACAGCGGACGGGGGACCTCCCGACGGTCCCTGGCCCTTCCCAGAGTAGGCGCCCGAACAAAGCTGGTTGGAGAAATGACGGCGGCCGGAGGACCGCCGGACGCTCACTGGATTTCCCAGTGGAGGCGCCTGTAAAAAGCTGGCTGGAGAACGGATGGCAGCTGGGGGACCGCCGGACTCTCACTGACCCTTCCCAGAGGCAGCGCCCGAAAAAAGCTGGTTGGAGAACGGACGGCGGCCAGGTGACAGCCAGACGCTCACTGGCCCTTCCCAGAGGAGGCGCTCAAAAAAAGCTGGCTGGAGAACGGACAGCTGCCTGGGGACCGCCGTACGCTCACTTGCTCTTCCCAGAGGAGACGCCCGAAAAAAGCTGGCTGGAGAACGGACGGTTGCTGGGGGACCACCAAACGCTCATTGGCCGTTCTTATAGGAGGCGCCCGAAAAAAGCTGGCTGGAGAAGGGATGGCGGCCAGGTGGCTGCCGGACGCTCACAGGCCCATCCCAGAGGAGGCACCGGAAAAAAGCTGGTTGGAGAACGGATGGCGGCCGGGGGACCGTCGGACGCTAACTGGACCTTCAGGAGGTGTTCGAAAAAAGCTGGCTGTAGAACGGACAGCGGTGGCTTGAGAACGGACGGAGGCCGGTGGACTGCCGGACGCTCACAGGCCTTCCCAGAGGAGGCGCCTGAAAAAAACTGTCTGGAGAACGGATGGAGGCCGGGAACCGCTGGATGCTCACTGGCACTTACCAGAGGAGTTGCCCGACAAAAGCTGGCTGGATAATGGACGGTGGCCGGGGGGACCGCCGGACGCTCACTGCCCTTCCCACAGGAGGTGCCCAAAAAACCCAAAAAAAGCTGGCTAGAGAACTGACGGTGGCCGGGGGACCTTCGGTCGCTGGAGAACGGACGGCACCTGGGAGACCACCGGATGCTCACTGGCCCTTCCCCTAGTAGGCGCCCGTATAAAGCTGGGTGGAGAACAGATGGCGGCCGGGGGACCGCCGGACTTTCACTGGCCCTTCCCAGATGCGGCGCCCGAAAAAAGCTGGCTGTAGAACGGACAGCGGCCGGGGGACCGCGGCTGGGGGACCGCTGGACGCTCACTCGCCTTTCCCAGAGGAGGCACCCGAAAAAAGCCTGCTGGATAACAGACGGCAGCCAGTGGACCACCAGACGGTCACTGGCCCTTCCCAGAGGAAGCGACCATAAAAAGCTGGCTCGAGAACGGACGGCAGCCGGGGACTGCCGGATAATCACTGGCCCTTGGTCCCAGAGGAAGGTGCCCAAAAAAGTGGCCCTTGGAGGAATGGGACGGCGGCAGGGGGAACCGGGCGGACGCCTTCACTGGCCCTTCCCAGAGGAGGTGCCCACCGAAAAAAAGCTGGCTGGGCAGAACACGGGACAGTTGGCCGGGGACCACCGGACGCTCACTTGTCCTTCCCTGCGGACGCTCACTGGCCCTTCCCAGAGGAGGTGCTCGAAAAAAGCTGGCTGGAGAACGGACAGTGGCCGGGGGACCACCGGACGCTCACTTGTCCTTCCCTGCGGACGCTCACTGGCTCTTCCCAGAGGAGGCGCCCGAAAAAAGCTAGCTGGAGAACGGACGGTGGCCGGGTTACTGCCAGACGCTCACTGGCTCGTCCCAGAGGAGGCGCCTGATAAAAGCTGGCTGGAGAATGGATGGCGGTCGGGGGACCGCCGAACCCTCATTGGCCCTACCCAGGAAAGGCGCCTGAAAAAAGCTGGCTAGAGAACAGGCGGTGGCCGGGGGACCATCTGACGCTCACTGGCCCTTCCCAGAGGACACTCCAGAAAAAAGCTGTCTGGAGAACGGAAGGTGGTAGGGGGACTGCCGGACGCTCACTGGCCCTTCCCAGAGGAGGCACCCAAAAAAAGCTGGCTGGATAACAGCAGGTGGCTGGGGGACCGCCGTTCGCTCATGGCCTACCAGAGGAGGCGCCTGAAAAAGCTTGGAGCTGAGAAAAAAGAAAAACGGAAATTGTGGCTGGGGGGACTGCCGTACGCTCACTGGCCTTTCCCTGAGAGGAGGCGCCCTGAAAAAACGCTGGGTGGAGAACGGACGGCGGCCAGGAGACCGCCCAGACGCTCACTGGACTTCCAGAGGAGGCACCCGAAAAAGCTGTCTGGAGAACGGACGGCGGGTGGTGGACCGCCGGACGCTCACTGCCCTTCCAGAGGAGGCACCCGAAAAAAGCTGGCTGGAGGACGACTCACTGCCCTCCCAAGAGGAGGGCGCCTGAAAAAAAAGCTGGGTGGAGAACGGACGGCGGCAGGGGGACCGCCGGATGCTCACTGGCCTTTCCCAGAGGAGGCGCCCAAAAAAAAAGCTGGCTGGATAAACAGAAGGTGGCTGGGGGACCGCCGTTCGCTCACTGGCCCTACCAGAGGAGGCGCCTGAAAAAAGCTGAGTGGAGAACGGATTGTGGCTGGGGGACTGCCGGACGCTCACTGGCCTTTCCCAGAGGAGGCGCCTGAAAAACGCTGGGTGGGAACGGACGGCGGCAGGAGACCGCAACGCTCACTGGACTTTCCCAGTGGAGGCACCCGAAAAAAGCTGTCTGGAGAACAGACGGCGGGTGGTGGACCCCCGGACGCTCACTGCCCCTTCCCAGAGGAGGCACCCGAAAAAAAGCTGGCTGGAAGACGACTCACTGGCCCTTCCCAGAGGAGGCGCCTGAAAAAAGCTGGGTGGAGAACGGACGGTGGCAGGGGACCACTGGACACTCACTGCCTTTCCCAGAGGAGGCGCCCGAAAAAAGCTGTCTGGAGAATGGACAGCGTCCAGGTATCGTTGGACGCTCACTGCCCCTTCCCAGAAGAGGCACCCGAAAAAAAGCTGACTTGAAAACGGACAACGGTGCCTGTGGGGACCGCCGGATTGCCTACACTGGCCATTCCCAAAGGAGGCGCCCGAAAAAGGTGGCTGGAGAACGAACTGCGGCCAGGGGACCGCCGGACGCTCACTGACCCTTCCCAGAGGAGGATGCCTAAAAAAGCTGGCTGTAGGGGGATCGCCGGACGTTCACTGGCCCTTCCCATAGGAGGTTCCCGGAAAAAGCTGGCTGTAGAATGGACAGGCGGCCGGGGGACCGCTGGACGCTCACTGACCCTTCCCAGAGGAGGCTCCCGAAATCAGCTGGCTGGAGTATGGACAACGGCCATGGGACAGCCAGACGCTCACTGGCCCTTCCCAGAGGAGGCTCCCGAAAAAAGTTGGCTGGAGAATGGACGGCGGCCGGGGGACCGCCGTACGCTCACTGGCCCTTCCCAGAGGACGCTCCCGAAAAAAAGCTGGGTGGAAAATGGTTGGCGGCCGGGGGACCGCCAGACGCTCACTGGCCCTTCCCAAAGGAGGCACCCGAAAAGAGCTGGCTGGAGAACGGACAGCGGCCGGGGGACCGTAGGACACTCCCACAGCAGTGGCCCGCAAAAGCTAGCTGGAGAGGACGGCGGCCTGGGGACTGCCGGACGCTCACTGGCCTTTCCCACAGGAGACGCCCGAAAAAAGCTGGCGGGAAAACGGACGGCGGCCATGGGACCGCCGGACGCTCACTGGCCCTTTCCTAAGAAAGGGCCCGAAAGAAGCTGGGTGGAGAACGGACTGCGGCTGGGGGACAGCCGGTCTCTCATTGGCCCTTCCCAAAGGAAGCGCCCGAAAGAAACTGGGTGGAGAACGGACGGCGGCCGAAGGACCCCCGAATGCTCAGTGGCCCTTCTTACAGGAGGCACCCGAAAAAAGCTGGCTTGAGAACAGACGGAGGCCGGGGGATCGCCGGACACTCACAGGCCCATCCCAGAGGAGGCGCCGGAAAAAAGCTGGTTGGAGAACGGATGGCGGCCGGGGGACCGCCGAACACTAACTGGCCCTTCCCAGAGGAGGCTCCAGAAAAAAGCTGGCTGGAGAACGGACGGCGGCCGGGGTACCCCCGGACACTCAGTGGCCCTTCCCAGAGGAGGCTCCCGAAAAAAGCTGGCTGGAGAACGAACGCCGGTCGGGGGACCGCTGGACACTCACTGGCCCTTCCTAGAGGAGGCTCCCGAAAAAAGCTGGCTGGAGGAGGGACGGCGGCCGCGGCACCGCTGGACGCTCACTGGCCCTTCCTAGAGGAGGCTCCCGTAAAAATCTGGGTGGAGGACGGACGGCGGCTGGTGAACGCCGGATGCTTACTGGCCTTACCCAGAGGAGGCTTCCGAAAAAAGCTGGCTGGAGAACGGATGGCAGTCGGGGGACCGCCGGATGCTACCTGGCCCTTCCCAGAGGAGGCTCCCGAAAAAAGCTGGCTGGAGAACGGACGGCAGCCGGGGGACCGCCGGACGCTCACTTTCCCTTCCCAGAGGAGGCTCCCGAAAAAAGCTGGCTGGGGAACGGACAGCGGCCGGGGGAGAACCGGACTCTCACAGACCCATCCCAGAGGAGGCTCCCAAAAAAGGCTGGCTGGAGAACGGACACCAGTCGGGGGGGACTGACCGGACGCTCACTGGCCCTTCCCAGAGGAGGCACCCAAAAAAAGCTGGCTGGATAACAGACGGCGGCCAAGGACCGCCGGATGCTCACTGGCCTTTCCCAGAGGAGGCGCCCGAAAAAAGCTGGCTGGATAACAGAAGGTGGCTGGGGGACCGCCGTTCGCTCACTGGCCCTACCAGAGGAGGCGCCTGAAAAAAGCTGAGTGGAGAACGGATTGTGGCTGGGGGACTGCCGGACGCTCACTGGCCTTTCCCAGAGGAGGCGCCTGAAAAACGCTGGGTGGAGAACGGACGGCGGCCAGGAGACCGCCAGACGCTCACTGGACCTTCCCAGAGGAGGCACCCGAAAAAAGCTGTCTGGAGAACGGACGGCGGGTGGTGGACCGCCGGACGCTCACTGCCCCTTCCCAGAGGAGGCACCCGAAAAAAGCTGGCTGGAGGACGCTCACTGGCCCTTCCCAGAGGAGGCGCCTGAAAAAAGCTGGGTGGAGAACAGACGGCGGCAGGGGGACCACTGGACACTCACTGGCCTTTCCCAGAGGAGGCGCCCGAAAAAAGCTGTCTGGAGAATGGACAGCGTCCAGGGTACCGTTGGACGCTCACTACCCCTTCCCAGAAGAGGCACCCGAAAAAAGCTGACTTGAAAACGGACAACGGCCTGGGGACCGCCGGATGCTCACTGGCCATTCCCAAAGGAGGCGCCCGAAAAAGGTGGCTGGAGAACGAACTGCGGCCAGGGGACCGCCGGACGCTCACTGACCCTTCCCAGAGGAGGATGCCTTAAAAAGCTGGCTATAGGGGGATCGCCGGACGTTCACTGGCCCTTCCCATAGGAGGTTCCTGGAAAAAGCTGGCTGTAGAATGGACGGCGGCAGGAGGGACCGCCGGACGCTCACTGACCCTTCCCAGAGGAGGCTCCCGAAATCAGTCTGGCTGGGATATGGACAACGGCCATGGGACAGCCAGACGCTCACTGGCCCTTCCCAGAGGAGGCTCCCGAAAAAAGTTGGCTGGAGAACGGACGGCGGCCGGGGGACCGCCGTACGCTCACTGGCCCTTCCCAGAGGAGGCTCCCGAAAAAAAGCTGGGTGGAAAATGGTTGGCGGCCGGGGGACCGCCAGACGCTCACTGGCCCTTCCCAAAGGAGGCACCCGAAAAGAGCTGGCTGGAGAACGGACAGCGGGCGGGGGACCGTAGGACACACCCACAGCAGTGGCCCGCAAAAGCTAGCTGGAGAGGACGGCGGCCTGGGGACTGCCGGACGCTCACTGGCCTTTCCCACAGGAGACGCCCGAAAAAAGCTGGCGGGAAAACGGACGGCGGCCATGGGACCGCCGGACGCTCACTGGCCCTTTCCTAAGAAAGGGCCCGAAAGAAGCTGGGTGGAGAACGGACTGCGGCTGGGGGACAGCCGGTCTCTCATTGGCCCTTCCCAAAGGAAGCGCCCGAAAGAAACTGGGTGGAGAACGGACGGCGGCCGAAGGACCCCCGAATGCTCAGTGGCCCTTCTTACGAGGGCACCCGAAAAAAGCTGCCTTGAGAAACACGGAGGCCGGGGGAATGCCGGACACTCACAGGCCCATCCCAGAGGAGGCGCCGGAAAAAAGCTGGTTGGAGAACGGATGGCGGGCCGGGGGGACCGCGAACACAAACTGGCCCTTCCAGAGGAGGCTCCCGAAAAAACTGCTGGCCTTGAGAACAGACGGAGGCCGGGGGATCGCCGGACACTTCACAGGGCCCATCCCAGAGAGGCGCCGGCAAAAAAGCTGGTTGGAGAACGGATGGCGGCCGGGGGACCGCCGAACACTAACTGGCCCTTCCCAGAGGAGGCTCCCGAAAAAAGCTGGCTGGAGAACGGACGGCGGCCGGGGTACCCCCGGACACTCAGTGGCCCTTCCCAGAGGAGGCTCCCGAAAAAAGCTGGCTGGAGAAACGAACGCCGGTCGGGGGACCGCTGGACAATTCACTGGCCCTTCCTAGAGGAGGCTCCCGAAAAAAAGCTGGCTGGAGGAGGGACGGCGGCCGCGGCACCGCTGGACGCTCACTGGCCCTTCCTAGAGGAGGCTCCCATAAAAATCTGGGTGGAGGACGGACGGCGGCTGGTGAACGCCGGATGCTTATGCCTTACCAGAGGAGGCTTCCGAAAAAAGCTGGCTGGAGAACGGATGGCAGTCGGAGGACCGCCGGATGTACCTGGCCCTTCCCAGAGGAGGCTCCGAAAAAAGCTGGCTGGAGAACGGACGGCAGCCGGGGGACCGCCGGACGCTCACTTTCCCTTCCCAGAGGAGGCTCCCGAAAAAAGCTGGCTGGGGAACGGACAGCGGCCGGGGGAGAACCGGACTCTCACAGACCCATCCCAGAGGAGGCTCCCAAAAAAGGCTGGCTGGAGAACGGACGCCAGTCGGGGGACCGCCAGACGCTCACTGGCCCTTCCCAGAGGAGGCTCCTGAAAAAAGCTGGCTGGAAAATGGATGGCGGCTGGGGGACCGCCCGACGCTCACTGGCCCTTCACAGAGGAGGCTCCCGAAAAATGCTGGGTGGAGAATGGATGCCGACCGGGGGACTAACGGACACTCACTGGCCCTTCCCAGGTGAGGCTCCCGAAAAAAGCTGGATGGAGAACGGATGCCAGCTGGGGGACCGCCGGATGCTCACTGGCCCCTCCCAGAGAAGGCTCCCGAAAAAAGCTGGCTGGATAACGGACGGCGGCCGGGGGACCGCCGGACGCTCACTGGCCCTTCCCAGGGGAGGCTCCCGAAAAAAGCTGGGTGGAGAACGGATGTCAGCCGGGGGACCGCCGGACACTCACTGGCCCCTCCCAGAGGAGGCTCCCGAAAAAAGCTGGGTGGAGGATGGATGGCGGCCAGGGGACCGTCGGACGCTTACTGACGCTTCCCACAGGAGGCGCCCGAAAAAAGCTGGCTGGAGAACGGACGGCGGCTGGGGGATCGTCGAACGCTCACTGGCCCTTCCTAGAGGAGGCTCCCAAAAAAAGCTGGGTGGAGAACGGGCGGCGGCTGGGGGACTGCCGGACGCTCACTGGCGCTTCTCACAGGAGGCACCCAAAAAAAGCTGGCTGTAGAACGGACGGCGGCCGGGGGACTTTTAGACGCTCACTGGCCCTTCCCAGAGGAGGCTTGAAAAAAGTTGGCTGGAGAACGGACGGTGGCCTGGGACTGCTGGATGCTCACTGGCCCTTCCCACAGGAGGTGCCCGAAAAAAGTTGGCTGGAGAACGGACGGTGGCCGGGGGACCACTGGACGCTCACTGGTCCTTCCCACAGGAGGCGCCCGAAAATAGCTGGCAGCTGGGGTACCACCAGACGCTCTCTAGCCCTTCCCGAAAAAAGTTGGCTTGAGAGCTGACGGCGGCTCTGGGACTGCCGGACGCTCACTGGCCCTTCCCACAGAAGGTGCCTGAAAAAAAGCTGGCTTGGAGAACGGATGTCGGCCGGGGGACCGCTGGCTCGCACTAGCCCTTCCAACAGGATGCACCCTAAAAAAGCTGGCTAGAGAACGGATGGCAGCCGACGGATTGCCGGACACTCACTGGCTTTTCCCAGAGGAGGCGCATGAAAAAAGCTATTAGTAGAACAGACGGCGGCCAGGGGACTGCCGGATGCTCATCGGTTCTTCCCAGAGGAGGAGCCCGAAAAAGTTGGCTGGAGAACGGACGGCGGCTGGGGTACTGATGGACGCTCACCGGCCCTACCTAGAGGAGGTGCCCAAAAAAGCTGGCTGGAGAATGGCTTGCGTCTAGGGGACCGCCGGACGCTCACTAGCCCTTCCCACAGGATGCGCCCGAAAAAAGCTGGCTTGGAGATCGGACGGCAGCTGGGGGACTGCCGGACGCCCACTGGCCATTCCCACAGGATGTGCCCGAAAAATTTTGTTTGCAGAACTGATGGCCGCCGTGTGACCGCTGGCTCTCACTGGCCCTTCCCACAGGAGGCACCAGAAAAAAGCTGGCTGGAGAATGGACAGCAGCTGGCGGACCGCCGGACGCTCCCAGGCCCTTCCCAGACCAGCACCGGACAGTCACTGGCCTTTCCCAGAGGTGGCGCCCGAAAAAGCTGGCTGGAGAACGGATGGCGGCCGGGGGACCGCCGGACACTTAATGGCCTTTCCCAGAGAAGGCGCACGAAAAAAGCTGACTGGAGAATAGACGGACGCCCACCGGCCCTTCCAAGAGGAGGCGCCCAAAAAAGCTGGCTGGAGAACGGCTTGCATACGGGGGACCACCGGACGCGAGACCGCCGGATGCTGACTGGCCCAATCCAGAGGAGGTGCCCAAAAAACCTGGCTGGAGAACAGACGGCGGCCGGGGTACCGCATGACGCTCACTGGCCCTCACTAGGGGAGGTTCCTGAAAAACCCAGCTGGAGAACAGACGGCGGACGTGGAACCGCCGAGAGCTCATAGGCCCTCATCAAGAGAGGCGCCCAAAAAACCTAACTGAAGAATGGATGGCGGCCATGGGACCACTGGACGCTCACTGGCCCTCTCCAAGTGAGGCACCCGAAAAACCTGGTTAGAGAACGGACGGCACCTTGGGGACATCCGGTCGTTCACTGGCCCTCACCAAGGGAGGTGCCCAAAAAACTGGCTGGAGAACAGTCTGCGGCTAGGGGACTGCCGGACGCTCACTGGCCCTTTCCATAGGAGGCACTTGAACCTTCGAAGGAGATCGGACGGCTGCTGGGGGACAGCTGGATGCTCACTGCCCCTTTCCAGAGGAGGCACCCGAACCTTGCTGGAGAAGAGACGGCGGCCGGGGGACTGCCGGATGCTCACTGGCCCTCAACAGAGGAGGCGCCCGAACCTCGCTAGAGAACGGACGACGGCTGGGGGACCGCCGGACGCTGACTGGCCCTTAACCTGGCTGGAAAACGGACTGCGGGAGTGGGATAGCCTGACCCTCAATGGCTTAACCTAGAGAAGGTGTTTGAAAAACCTGGCTTGAGAACTGACTGCAACCAGGGTACCACTGGACGCTGACTCGCCCAACCCAGATTAGGCGCCCGAAAATCCTGTCTGGTGAACAGACGGTGGCTGGGGGACCTCTTGACGATCACTGGCCCAACCCAGATGAGGTGCCCATAAAACCTGGCTGGCGAATGGATGGCGGCCCGGGGACCGCTCGACGCTCACTGTCCCAACCCACAAGAGGCGCCCTAAAAACCTGACTGGAGAATGGAGGGTGTCCGCAGGACCGTCTGACGCTCACTGGCCGAACCCAGAGGAGGCAGCCAAAAAACCTGGCTGGAGAATGGACGCCAGCCGGGGGCTGCTGGACGCTGACCAGCATTTCCTGAGGAGGCGCCCGAAAATGCTGGCTGGAGAATGGAGAACAGATGGCGGCTGGGGGACTGCTGGACACTCACTGGGCCTTAACAAGGGAGTCACCCGAAAAAACTGGCCGAACCCTCACTGGCCCAACCCAGAGGAGGCACCCGAAAAACCTGGGTGGAGAACTGACTGCAGCCGGGGTACCGCTGGACACTGACTGGCCCAACCCAGAGGAATTGCCCAAAAATCATGGCTGGTGAATGGACGGTGGCCTGTGGACCGCCGGACGCTCACTGGTCCTCACCAATGGAGGCATCCGAAAAACCCCGCTGGAGAACTGACTGCAGGCGGGGTACCGCCCGACGCTGACTGGCCCAACCCAGAGGAAGCGCCCGAAAATCCTGGCTGGTGAATGGACGGTGGCCGGGGGACCACTGGACGCTGACTGGCCCAACCCAGAGGAGTAGCCCAAAAAACCTGGCTGGCGAATGGACGGCGGCCGTGGGACCGCTGGATGCTCACTGGCCCAACTCAGAAGAGGCGCCCTAAAATCCTGGCTGGAGAACGGACGGCGTCCGCATGACCGCCTGACACTCTCTGGCCCAACTCTGAGGAGGCAGCCAAAAAATCTGGCTGGAGAACGGACGCCAGCCGGGGGACCGCCGGTCGCTGACTGGCCCAACCCAGAGGAGGCGCCCAAAAATCCTGGCTCGAGAACGGACGGCTGCCAGGAGACCGCCAGACGCTGACTGGCCCAATCCAGAGGAGGCACCCAAAAAACCCGGCTGGAGAACGGACGGCAGCCCGGGTACCGCATGACGCTCACTGGCCCTCACCAAGAGAGGCGCCCGAAAAACCTGGCTGGAGAATGGATGGCAGCCATGGGACCGCAGACGCTCACTGGCCGTCACCAAGAGAGGTGCCCGAAAAACCTGGTTAGAGAACGGATGGAGCAATGATAATGCAGCAAGAGAAAGAGAGAGAAGCAATGAAAATGCAGCAAGAGAAGGAGAGAGAAGCAATGAAAATGCAGCAAGAGAAAGAAATGTTGGTAGTGCAGTAGGAAGAAAGAGAAAGAGTGCATATGCATAAGCAGGAAGAGAGAGAGACAGAGCGCATGCATGAGTTGGAAATTGCTCTGTTAAGGGAAAGTACTCGTAACAGTCGGACAGGCGAGAACAAAAACGAAGCTGATACGTTAGGTATGAGTGCAGTGCTAAAATTAGTACCAAAGTTTGATGAGGAGGATGTTACGACATATTTCATGTGTTTTGAGAAGTTAATGGAAAGAGTAGGTTCTTCTAAAGAAACGTGGACTTTATATTTGCAGTCAGTTTTGAGTGGTAGGGCACTTACTGTGTATAGTTGCATGTCTAAGGAGGATTGTGATAATTACGATATCGTGAAAGAAACTGTTCTTAGCGCGCACAGGTTAGTACCGAAGGCGTACTGTAAGAAATTTAGAAATTTGAGAAAGGATGAAAATATTACGTATGTAGAATACGGTAAAAGTTAGAGAGGCTGTTTTTTGATTGGTTAACTTCTGCTAAAGTTGATGATTTTGATAGTTTGAAGAACTTAGTGTTGTTAAAAAACTTCAAAGATAACGTATCCCCTGAGATTAAACTTTATATAGAAGATAGGCGAGAAGTATCTTTTGCAGGAGCAACTAGGCTAGCTGACGAATATAGTCTAACTCAATTTGAGTGTTAGTAAGAAATGAAATGATCCTTCGTCTGGTAGAGTACAAAGCATTAAAGGTTTCAGTCCTAGTAATAGCAATGCGAGTAAAAGTGACTATTCCTGTTATACATGTGGAAAACTTGGTCATACGTCTAAGGTTTGTAAGAGTAAAGTGGCAGCGAGTGGCTCAGAATGAACTTGTATCCGATGTAATGGGAAAGGGCATTTAGCGAGAAATTGTGCAGTAGAAAGGAAGGACGGTAAGAAACCAGGGTCTCTAGTTAACCTTTCATAAGTAGGGATGATGTGATGAGAGAAACTAGGAAAATTTTTGGTGAATTTCTGTCAGAAGGTGTAGTTTCCTCTCTTGGAGGAGTATTTTCAAGGGAAGTAGTCTTGCTTCGAGACACAGGAGCTGCTGTCTCACTGATTAGGAGAGAGAGTGTGCCGAACAGGGCAGAAATCAATATGGAAGAAAAAGTCATGTTAGGTGGATTTCCTAACACTTGTGTTCTTTGTCCTTTGTTGAAGTTGAATTTAGAAAGTCAGGTAGTGTCAGGAGAAGTGAAACTTGCAGTGGTTGACAGTTTGCCCGTCGAAGGCGTTGACATTATTGTCGGTAATGACTTCGTTTTATCCAAGAATGTGAATCCTGTTGTGAGGAATATTCCAGGGCCTGAAATGGTAGTAACTAGGTCGGGTTTAGATACAGACATAGACTACGGTCATAATTTGTTTGTGGATTCGAATGACAGTAAGTTCGTGGATTCGAACGAGAGTGAGTTTGTGGATTCGAACAAGAGTAAGTTTGTGGATTCGAACGTGAGTAAGTTCGTGGATTTGAACGAGAGTAAGTTCGTGGATTCGAACGTGAGTAAGTTCATGGACTCGAACGAGTGTGATAGAGGTTACGAGGTTGATCTTGGCATTATTGTGGCTGGGAGACCGACTCTATCGATGTTGACAGTGATAGCCAAACGGAAGGTGTAGCTGTCGAAAGTAACGTAGTAAATGTACCAGTATCTAGTCCTAGTTACAGTGATGAATTAGGCTCTAACGTTTTGTATAAGGATGAGCTAGTCAAGTTGCAAAGAGAGGATGAGACATTAACCCGAATTTTTTAATGTGAGCTGGATGATGATCTCGATGATGTGTGTAAGGAAACCTTTTGTTTAAAGGACGAAGTTTGGTGTCGTTATGTTCGACCGAAGTCAGGTAGTAAAGGGGAAATCACCGAACAATTAGTGGTTCCTAGGAAGCTTCGTGAGCTGGTTTGGAAGTTAGCACACGATGAGCAAGGACATTTGGGAGTAAATAAAACTTTCAAGTGTATTAGTAGGGCGTACTTTTGGCCTAAAATGAAAAATGATGTAAAGAGGTATGTTTTAAGCTGTCATGAGTATCAAATTGCCGGGAAACCGATTCAAGTAATTCCCAGAGTTCCATTGTGTAATATTCCTTCAGTAGGCGAATCCTTTGAGAATGTATTTATCAATATGGTCGGACCTTTGTCTGTAATTAAGGGTAGAGAAGATTTCACAACTAATCTAGAGTATTATAATAACAATTTAAGAGATGTTTGGCAACTAGCGGAGGAGAACGGAAGCCCGAACGGAAGTCGAGGGGAAACTGAAGGGAAACATGATCTTAGAGAAAAAGAGAGAAGTTTGTGTGTAAGAGATAAAGTTTTAGTACTAGTCTTGAGAGAAAGTCCCTTTTTATCTTATAAATTCGAAGGTCTTTTTACAGTGTTAGAGGAGAGGGGAAATATATATTATAGAATTAATGTGGGTAAGAGTAGAGCAAAGGCAATGAATGTAAATTTGTTTCAGAATTATAAACAACGCCCCGTACTGTGGCCGCCGCCCGTGCCCTTGGTAATTGTGTCAGAAAGAGAAATTAGTTTTGAGAAAAACACAAGAGGTGTTTTGGTATTTCGAAGTTTCAATCAGAGTTCAGGAAATGGAGAAATTAAGAGGGAAGGATAATGTAATAACTAATGGAGCCTCACTAGAGTTTTCAGAATGAGTAGCCTAATAACCATTTTCTGTTTTGGCACGAGTGGTTGAGTGAATGAAGAAGTATTAAAGCTTTATGCAGAATTGTTTCCCCGCTGTTTAATTCTTGTTTCTCTTTAGAAAAAAAAATAAAATCAGCAGATTTAATTTTTTTTCTCTTTTGGGGGGGTGTGTGATGGTAATTGCTTTATAGCAAAGGAAGATAAAGGAAAGGAAAACGCATTTACGAGAAGTTCGGCAGTAAGGAGGCATTCGCGCATTGTGTTGGAGGTGCCTGTTCTCATGATGGTTCTAGAATCGGCAGGAGTGTTGTGGAACTCGTCAGGCACCGACTTGACGTGAGAAACGCCGCGATTTCTGATGCAATACCTCGTCTAGATTCATCTAAGAAGTTCCGGTAATCTCGGGAGTCTGTGATGTTTGCCGTAGGCTCCGCCCCCAGAGTGCTGTATAAATACGACGGACAAAGTAGGAGAAAGCAGAGATCATCAGTTAGTCACAGAGAGATATCCTCAGTAAGAGCCACAGATCAGATTATCAGTGAGAGATCAGCAGTAGCAGAGATCATCCAAGAGAGATGATCAGAAGAAAAGTTGCTCGAGAGTTAGTTGGATTCTGGTCTAGTCGTCTTCAGGAGTGGACGATCGAGTTATCTCGATATTGAGCAGACTTCAGAGAAGAAAATGTCCTGCTAGAGGTTTTGGGGAGTTCCTGCCTTTCAAGTATCAAGAGTAGACATTATTTTCTGCAATACGGAGTCAAGAGGACGTCTGCAATCACCGTTCTCCTTGTGTGAAGCCATCGCTTCAATTCGCTAAACTAAGCAGCAAGTATTTGAATTACCTCACTGTTCCCCCAGTTCATGCAGTGTAAGATTTTGCCTTTTTATGTAAATAGGAGATACCATTCTGCATTTACCTTTGTTAGTAAGCTTGTAAATAAACCTTTGTTGTGTTAGTGTTTCTTTCTATATTTGTATCCCCAGTTTCAACTGTTGGTGTTGAAAATTTTTTTTTTATTTATTTATTTCATATCGAACCTGAAGCTGACCTCTCTCAGAGGCCGTAACAGGGAGGCGCCTGAAAAACTGGCTGGAGAACAGTCTGCGGCTAGGTAACTGCCGGACACTCACTGGCCCTTTCCATAGGAGGCACTTGAACCTTCGATGGAGATTGGATGGCTGCTGGGGGACCGTTGGATGCTCACAGACCCTCACCAGTGGAGGTGCCCGAACCTTGCTGGAGAACGGACGGTGCCTGGGGGACTGCCGGATGCTCGCCCTCAACAGAGGAGGCGCCCGAACCTCGCTAGAGAACGAACGGCGGCTGGGGGACCACCGGACGCTGACTGGCCCAACCCAGAGGAGGTACCTGAAAAATCTGGCTGGAGAACTGACGCCAGCCGGGGGACCGCCAGACGCTGACTGGCCCAACCCAGAGGAGGCGCCCAAAAATCCTGGCAGGAGAACGGATGGCTGCCAGGAGACCGCCGGACGCTGACTGGCCCAATCCAGAGGAGGCGCCCGTAAAACCCGGCTGGAGAACGGACGGCTGCCAGGGTACCGCATGACGCTCACTGGCCCTCACTAAGAGAGGCACCCGAAAAACCTGGCTGGAGAATGGATGGCAGCCATGGGACCGCCGGATGCTCACTAGCCGTCACCAAGAGAGGCGCCTGAAGAACCTGATTAGAGAACGGATAGCGCCTTGGGGACATCCAGACGTTCACTGGCCCTCACCAAGGGAGGTGCCCAAAAAACTGGCTGGAGAACAGTCTGCGGCTGGGGGGATGCTGGACGCTCACTAGCCCTTTCCATAGGAGGCACTTGAACCTTCGATGGAGATCGGACGGCTGCCGGGGGACCGCTGGACGCTCACTGCCCCTTTCCAGAGGAGGCGCCCGAACCTTGTTGGAGGAGAGATGGCGGCCGGGGGACCGTTGGATGCTCACAGACCCTCACCAGTGGAGGTGCCCGAACCTTGCTGGAGAACGGACGGCGGTTGGGGGACTGCCGGATGCTCACTGGCCCTCAACAGAGGAGGCGCCCGAACCTCGCTAGAGAACGGACGGCGGCTGGGAGACCGCCGGACACCGACTGGCCAAACCCAGAGGAGGTGCCTGAAAAACCTGCCTGGAGAACTGCGCCAGCCAGGGGACCGCCGGACGCTGACTGGCCCAACCCAGAGGAGGCGCCCGAAAATCCTGGCTGGAGAACGGACGGCTGCCGCGAGACCGCCGGATGCTGACTGGCCCAATTCAGAGGAAGGTGCCCAAAAAACCTGGCTGGAGAACAGACGGTGGCCGGGGTACCGCATGACGCTCACTGGCCCTCACTAGGGGAGGTTCCTGAAAAACCCAGCTGGAGAACGGACGGCGGACGTGGAACCACCGAGCGCTCATAGGCCCTGGAGAATGGATGGCGGCCATGGGACCACCGGACGCTCACTGGCCCTCACCAAGTGAGGCACCTGAAAAACCTAGTTAGAGAACGGATGGCGCCTTGGGGACATCCGGTCGTTCACTGGCCCTCACCAAGGGAGGTGCCCGAAAAACTGGCTGGAGAACAGTCTGCTGCTAGGGGACTGCCAGACGCTCACTGGCCCTTTCCATAGGAAGCACTTGAACCTTCGAAGAAGATCGGACGGCTGCCGGGGGACCGCTGGATGCTCACTGCCCTTTTCCAGAGGAGGCACCCGAACCTTGCTGGAGAAGAGACGGCGGCCGGGGGACCATTGGATGCTCACAGACCCTCACCAGAGGAGGCGCCCAAACCTTGCTGGAGAACAGACAGTGGTTGGGGGACTGCCGGATGCTCACTGGCCCTCAACAGAGGAGGTGCCCGAACCTTGCTAGAGAACAGACGGCGGCTGGGGGACCGCCGGACGCTGACTAGCCCAACCCAGAGGAGGTGCCTGAACCTTGCTGGAGAACGGACGGTGCCTGGGGGACTGCCAGATGCTCACTGGCCCTCAACAGTGGAGGCGCCCGAACCTCGCTAGAGAACGGACGGCGGCTGGGGGACCGCCGGACGCTGACTGGCCCAACCCAGAGGTGTCTGAAAAACCTTGCTGGAGAACGGACGTCTTCCGGGTGACCGCCGGACGCTCACTGGCCCTCACCAAGGGAGGCGTCTGAAAAACCTGGTTGGAGAACTGTCTGCGGCTTGGGGAGTGCCGGACGCTCACTGGCCCTTTCCATAGGAGGCACCTTAACCTGGGATGGAGAATGGACGGCTGCCAGAGGACCACCGGACACTCACTGCCCCATTCCAGAGGATGAGCCCGACCGCCGGATGCTCACAGTCCCTCACCAGAGGATGAGCCCGAACCTTGCTGGAGAACGGACAGCGGCTGGGGGACCGCCAGATGCTCACTGGCCATCAACAGAAGAGGCGCCCAAATCTCGCTAGAGAACGGATGGCGGCTGGGGACTGTCGAACATTCACTGGCCCTCACCAAGGGAGGCATCCGAAAAACCTGGCTGGAGAACGGTTTGCAGCTTGGGGAGTGCCGGACGCTCACTGGCCCTTTCCATAGGAGGCACCTTAACCTGGGATGGAGAATGGATGGCTGCCGGGGGACCACCGGACGCTCACTGCCCCATTCCAGAGGATGATCCCGAACCTTGCGGGAGAGCAGACAGTGGTCAGGGGGGACTGCCGGATGCTCACAGGGCCTTACCAGAGGATGCGCCCGAACCTTGCTGGGGAACAGACAGCGGCTGGGGGACCGCCAGATGCTCACTGGCCCTCAACAGAGGAGGCGCCCGAAACTTGCCAGAGAACGGATGGTGTCCAGGGGACCGCCATATGCCTTGGGGGACTGCAGGATGCTCACTGGCCCCGGGAACCACCAGACTCTCACTACCCCTTCCTTGAGGAGGCGCCCGAACCTGACTGGAGAATCAAGGGCAGCCTGGGGACCACCGGATGCTCACGGGCACTTTTCCACGGACGCCCGAACCCGACTGGAAAACGGACTGTGGACGGGGTACTGATGAACGCTCACTGGCCCTCACCAGAGGAGGCTCCCGAACCTTGCTGGAGAACGGATGGCGGCTGGGGGACTGCCGGGTGCTCACTGGTGCTCAACAGAAGAGGCGCCCCAACATCGCTAGAGAACGGATGGCAGCTGGCGGACTGCCGGACGCTGACTGGCCCAACCCAGAGGAGGTGCCTGAAAAACCTGGCTGGGGGACCACTGGACGCTCACTGGCCCTCACCAAGGGAGGAGCCCGAAAAATCTGGTTGGAGAACATTCTGCGGCTGGGGGACTGCCGGATGCCCACTGGCCCTTTCCATAGGAGGCGCCTGAACCTGGGATAGAGAACAGACGGCTGCTGGGGGACCACCGGACCCTCACTGCCCCTTCCAGGGGAGGCGCCCGAACCTTGCTGGAGAGGAGACAGCGGCCGGGGAACCATCGGATGCTCACAGGCCCTCACCAGAGGAGGTGCCTGAACCTTACTGGAGAACGGACAGAGGCTGGGGAACTGCCGAATGCTCACTGGCCCTCAACAGATGAGGCGCCCCAACATCGCTAGAGAATGGACGGCAGCTGGGGGACTGCTGGACACTCTGTGGCTTTTTCCATATGAGGCGCCTGAAAAACCTGGCTGGAGAACGGATGGCGGCTAGGGGACCACTGGACGCACACTGGCCTTCACCAAGGGAGGCGCCCGAAAAATTTAGTTGGAGAACGGTCTGTGGCTGGGAGACTGCTGGACACTGTGGCTTTTTCCATATGAGGCACCTGAACCTGAGATGGAGAACGGACGGCTGCCGGGGGACCACCAGACGCTCACTGCCCCTTTCCAGATAAGGCGCCCAAACCTTGCTGGAGAGGAGACGATGGCCCGGTGACCGCCGGATGCTCACAGGCCCTCACCAGAGGAGGCGCCCGAACCTTGCTGGAGATCGGACAGCGGCTGGGGGACCGCCGAACGCTCACTGGCCCTCACCAGAAGCGGCGCCCGAACCTGGCTGGTGAAAAGACGGTGTCCGGGGGACCGCCTGATGCTCACTGGCCTCGGGGGACCGCCAGACGCTCACTGGTCCCAGGGAACCGCCGGACTCTCACTACCCCTTCCTTGAGGAGGCGCCCGAACCTGACTGGAGAATTGAGGGTGGCGGGAGGACTGCCGGACGCTCACTGGCCCTCACCAAGGGAGCTGCCCAAACCTCGCTGGAGATTGATTGATTGATTATGTCTGTTAAAAACTGGTGGCACAACATCTCGCTGGAGAACGGACTATAGAGAGGGGACCGCCATAGGCTCCCTGGCCCTCACCAAGAAAGGTGCCCGAACCTGGCTGGAGAATGGGTGGCGGCCGGGGGACTGCCGGACGCTCACTAAGGGCCCTATCCAAATGAGGCACCCAAACCTGGCTGGAGAACGGACAGTGGGCGAGGGACTGCCAGACGCTCACTGACCCTTTCCAGAGGAGGTGCCTGTACCTGGCTGGAGAGCGGACGGGGGCCCGTTGGACACTCACTGCCTTTCACTTGAGGGGGCGCCCGAATTTGGCTGGAGAATGGACGGCAGCCAAGGGACCACTGAAAGCTCACTAGCCCTATCCAGTGAAGTCGCCCGACCCAGGCTGGAGAACGGATGGCGACCGGGGGACCGCTGGACGCACACTGAAACTTTCCATAGGAGGCGCCCTGACCTGCCTGGAGAACAGACGGTGGCTGGGGGACCGCTGGACGCTCACTGGCTTTTTCCAGCGGAGGCGCCCAAACCTGGCTGGTGAACGGACAGCGGCTGGGGAACCGCCGGACGCTCACTGCCCCTTACCAGTGAAGGCGCCCGAACCCGTCTGGAGAACGGACGGCGGCCGTTGGGACCGCTGTATGCTCACTGGCCCTTACCAAGGGAAACACCTGAACCCGGCTGGAAAACGGACAGCAGCCGGGGGACCGCCTGATGCCCATTGGCCTTTTCCAGAGGAGGCGCCCGAACCTGGCTGGAGAACGGACAGCGGCCGGGAGACCGCCTGACACTCACTGCCCCTTACCAAGGGAGGCACCCGATCCTGGCTGGAGAATGGACGGTTGCCAAGGGACTGCCAAACTCTCACTATCCCTTTCCAGAGGAGGTGCCTGAACCTGGCTGGAAAACGGATGGCGGCGGAGGGACCTCCAGATGCTCACTATCTCTTTCCAGAGGAGGTGCCCGAACTTAGCTGGAGAATGGACTGTGGCCAGGGGACCACCGGACTGTCATTGTCCTTTTCCAGAGGAGGTTCCCAAATCTGGCAGGAGGATTGACGTTGGCTGGGGGACCGCTGGACACTCACTGGATCTTTCCATAGGAGGTGCCCGAACCTAGCTGATGAACGGACGGCAGCTGGGGACAGCCAGACGCTCACTTGCCCTTTCCAGAGAATGTGCCCGAACCTGCCTGGATAACGGACAGCGGCTGGGGGACTGTTGGGCTCTCACTGGCCCTTTCCAGAGGAGGCGTCCAAACCTGGTTGGATAATGGACGGCGGCCGGGGGACCGTCGGACGCTCACTGGCCCTCACCAGAGGAGGCGCCCGAACCTCGCTGGAGAACGGACGGCAGTGTGGGGACCGCCGGATGCTCATTGGCCCTCAACAAAGGAGGCGCCTGAACCTTGCTGGAGAATGGACGGAGGCTGGGGGACCCCCAAACGCTCACTGGCCCTCATCAGAGAAGGCGCCCGAACCCGGCTGGAGAATGGACAGCGTTTAGGGGACCGCCGGACGCTCACTGGCCATGGGGGACCACTGGACGCTCACTGGCCCCTTCCTTGAGGAGGCACCTGAAGCTGACTGGAGAACTTAGGGCGGCTAGGGACCACCGGACGCTCACGGGTACTTCTCAGAGGAGGGGCCCGAACCCAACTGGAGAACGGACTGTGTGACAGGGGACTGCCGGACGCTCACTGGCCCTCACTAGAGGAGGTGCCCGAACCTGGCTGGGGAATAGACGGAGGCCGGGGGACCCCAGGACATTCACTGGCCCTGGGGGACTGCTGAACACTCACTGGCTCAGGGGGGACCGCCGAATGCTCACTGGGGGACCACTGGATTATCACTGGCCCTTCCCAGAGGAGGCGCCCAAACCTGGCGTGAGAACGGACGGTGGCGGGGGATTGCCGGATGCTCACGAACCCTCACCAAGGGAGCCGCCCAAACCTGGCTGGAGAACAGCCAGCACAGGTTACCGCTGGACACTCACTGGCCCTTACCAAGGTTGGCGCCTGAAAGTGGCTGTAGAACTGATGGCGGCCGGGGGACCGCCAGACGATCACTGGCCTTCACCAAGGGAGCCTCCCAAACCTCGCTGGAGAACGGACTGCTGCTGGGGGACCTTTGGAACCTTCCTGGCCCTAACCAAGGGAGCCGCCCAAACCTCGCCGGAGAATGGACTGCGGCTGGGGGACTGTCTGACGCTCCCTGCCCTCACTAAGGATGTCGCCTGAATATGGCTGGAGAATGGATGGCGTCCGGGGACCGGTTGACCGCTGGACACTCAATGGCCCTTTCCAGAGGAGGTGCCCGAACATGGCTGGAGAACGGATGGTGGCCGTGGGACCGCCGGAAGGTCACTGGCTCTTTCCAGAGGAGGCACCTGAACCTCTCTGGAAAACGGACGGCGGCTGGGGGACCGCCGGATGCTCACTGGCCCTTCCCAGCGGAGGCACCCTAACCTGGCTGGAGAACAGACGGCGGCCGGTTGACCGCTGGACGCTCACGGCCCTTCCCTGCAGAGGCTCCCGAACACAGCTGGAGATCGGACGGCGGCCAGGTGGCTGGGCGACCGCCGGACGCTCACTTGTTCTTTCCAGAGGAGGCACCTGAACCCGGCTGGAGAACGGAAGGCAGCCAGGGGACCAGTGGACACTCGCCGGCACTTTCCAGGGTAGGCGCCCAAAACTGGCTGGAGAACAGACTGGCCCTTATGAAGGGAGGTGCCTGAACCAGGCTGGAGAAAAGACCGCAGCCGGGACTGCTCAATGCTCAATGGCTCTTTCTAGAGGAGGCGCCCGAACCTGGCTGGAGAACAGATGGTGGCCGGGGGACCCGCTTACGCTCACTGGCCCTTTCTAGAGGATGTGCCTAAACCTGGTTGGAGAATGGATGGCGGCCTCGGGACCGCTCGACGCACACTGGCCTTTTCCAGAGGAGACATCTGAACTTGGCTGGAGAATGGATGGTGGCTGGGGGACTGAGGATTTCCGGACACTCAGTGGTCCTTTCCAGAGGAGGCGCCCGAACCTTGCTGGAGAATGGCCGGTTCTTGGGGTACTGCTGGACGCTCACTGGTCCTTACTAAGGTAGGTGCCTGAACCTGGTTGGAGAATGGACTGCAGCTGGGGGACCTCCGGAACCTCCCTGGCCCTAACCAATGGAGCTGCCCAAACCTTGCAGGAGAACTGACTGCAGCCGGGGAACCGCCTGACGCTCCATGGCCCTCAGCATGGAAGGCGTCCGAACCTGGCTGGAGAACGGACAGCGGCCAGGGGACCGCCGGACGCTCACTGGACCTTTCCATAGGAGGTGCCCGAACCTGGGTGGAGAACGGACGGCGGCCAAGAGAGGCACCCGAATCTGGCTGGAGAACAGACAGTGGCCAGGCGGCCGGGGGACAGCCGTACGCCCACTGGTCCTTTCCAGAGAAGGTGCCTGAACCTGGCTGGAGTGCGGACAGCAGCTGGGCAACCGCCCGACGCTCACTGACCCTTGCCAAGGTAGACGCCTGAACCTGGCTGGAGAATGGACGGCAGCCAGGGGACCGCAGGCCGCTCATTGGCCCTCACCAAATGAGCCACCCAAACCTTGCTGGAGAATGGACTGCGGCCGGGGGACCTCCGGAACCTCCCTGGCCCTAACCAATGGAGCTGCCCAAACCTTGCAGGAGAACTGACTGCAGCCGGGGGACTGCCTGACGCTCCCTGGCCCTCAGCAAGGAAGGCGTCCGAACCTGGCTGGAGAACGGACGGCGGCCGGGGGACCGCCGAAAGCTCACTGACCCTTTCCAGAGGAGGTGCCCAAACCTGCCTGGAAAACGGATGACGGCCGGGGGACAGCTGGACGCTCACTGGCCCTTTCCAGAGGAGGCGCCAGAACCTGCCTGGAGAACGGATGGCGGCCAGAGGACCGCCGGAAGCTCACTGGCCCTTTCCAGAGTAGGCGCCCAAACCTGCTGGAAAACAGATGACGGCTGGGGGACAGCCATACGCTCACTGGCCCTTTCCAGCGGAGGCGCCCGAACCTTGCTGGAGAACGGATGGTGGCCGGGGAACTGCCGGACACTTACTGGCCCTTTCCAGTGGAGGCGCCCAAACCTGGCTGGAGAACGAACGGCAGCCGGGGGACAGCCGGACGCTCCGTGACCCTCACTAAGAGAGGTGCATGAACTTGGCTGGAGAATGGACGGCGGCCGGGGGACCACTGTATGCTCACTGGCCCTCACCAAGGGAGACGCCTGAACATGTCTGGAGAACGGACGGCGGCCGGGGGACTGCCGGACGTTCACTTGCCCATACCAAGGGAGGCGCCCAAACCTGGCTGGAGAACAGAAGGCAGCCGTGGGACAGCCGGACGCTCCGTGACCCTCACTAAGAGAGGCGCATGAACCTGGCTGGAGAATGGATGGCGGCCAGAGGACCGCCAGACGCTCCCTGGCCCTCATCAAGGGAGGCGCCCGAACCTTGCTGGAGACCCGATGGCGGCTGGGGGACTGCCGGATGCTCACTGGCTCTCACCGAGGGAGACGCCCGAACCTGGCTGGAGAATCGATGGTGGGCCGGGGACCTCTGGATGCTCACTCCTTTACCAGAAGAGGCGCTTGAACCTGACTGGAGAACGGACAGCGGTTGGGGGACCACAGGATGGCCAATGACCCATACCAAGGGAGGCACCCAAACCTGGCTGGAGAACGGACGGTGGCTGGGGGATCGCTGGATGCTTGCTGGGCATTACGAAGGGAGGTACCTGAACCTGGCTGGAGAACGGACAGCAGCCGGGGGACCACCGGACACTCGCTGGCCCTTACAAAGGGAGGCGCCCGAACCTGGCTAGAGAATGGACGGCGGCTGGGAGACCACAGGACGCTCGCTGGCCCTTACGAAGGGAAGTGCCCGAACCTTGTTGGAGAACGGACGGCAGCCACTGGACCGCATGACGCTCGCTGGCCCTTACGAAGGTGGGTGCCCGAACCATGGTGCAGAATGGACGGCGGCTGGAGGACCGCCGGACGCTTGTCGGCCCTTACGAAGGGAGGCGCCCGAACCTCCAGACGCTCGCTGGCCCCTACAAAGGAAGGCACCCAAACCTGGCTGGAGAATGGACGGCTGTGGGGGGGAACGCCAGACACTCACTTTCCCTTTCTATATCACTTGCTATTTTCCGCAATATTGTACCTGTCATCAGCTGATGACATTGTATATTGACAAATGTAGGAACAAATTCATTCAAAATAAAATAGTAATGTCAACTAAATTCGTCATGGATATTGTGAAATAAAGAAAATAGCCTGTGAACCTTTGTTGCCCGTAATTCAGGATTTATGGGAGAACAGAACTCTTGGGCCAGAAGTCTGTCAGTTTCAGAAATAAGGCTGCTAGTACCTGCTGAACAGAGGTCTATAAAGTACATTGATAAGCCAATCACAGGGTTGGAAACTCTCAGTCTCTCTCGAGAGTTCCCATAGGCAGTATGTATGTTCCACCTCTCCTGAGGGATACTTTTGAATGACGTATCCCTTAGGAGAGATGGAACATACATCCTGCCGATGTGAACTCTCTCGAGAGACTAAGAGATTCCAGCCCTGTGATTGGCTTATCAACAGCCAATCAGGAGCGTCGTAAGGGACTGGCCTAGACATGAGATGCACAGATGATATGAATCTACTATAGTACTAAAATACTTCAGCTTTCACGTGCTGGAGAATTTAGCGTTTCAGTAGTTGTTCAATCCTTTGTTTTAAAGAAAGATGTCAGCCCTTCTGACTGTGAATTTACATTTATTTCTTTAAAACATTTTACGAAAAATAATAGTTTATCATTAGATGCTCTGAGCAGTACCACCACAAAGACTAATTGTATATACTATGAAAATAACATTACAGGCTTCTAGTCGTTTCAGTGGTAATTTAACTAGTGTAGTCAAAGAAGGACTCCCAAGATTTCTCAGTAAACTCGTCCAGCCCGGCTCAAAGGTTAAAATCAATTTTGGGTGAAGATGAAAATAGAAATCATGGATTTTTGAGAGTTAAACAGCTTATAGAAGACGTGTTAAAACAAAAAATTGCCCAACTCTTATAAAGAATTAATCTCATGCCCGATGTTGTATCCATATGAAGTATTGTAAAGCTTTCAGAGCTTCTAGATAAAGAAGAAATTTTGGTTTCGCTTGGCAGTCTAGTGAGAGACGCCGGAGGGTTCTGTCTACAACATAAACTAGTCTCAGGCGCCTTCTCTTGGTAAATAAACAATCTAAATACTATATATATATATATATATATTATAGATATATATATATAATATATATATATATATCATATAATATCTATATATATAGATCCACTCTGCCAACAAGTGTTTCGTGACAAATGTATAAATAGAAAAGTGGGAAGGTTTTAAAATTAAAGAGAAGACCAAGCGCTTTCATGCATTTAAGTCCACGACGATATGTGCGTTATATATAAGAAAGCAATTGTTACTACGCTTTCATTTTGCTCTTTCCAGTGTTTTCTAATCATTCACACATACAAACACACACACACACACACACACACACATATATATATTTATATATATATATATATATATATATATAATATATAGTATATATATATATATAGAGAGAGAGAGAGCGAGAGAGAGAGTAGTCAAATAACAATGAATAGTCATGCCCTTAAGCGTTTGCGAGGAAACATCCACAAAAAATAATCATTTAAATATCTCCAAACGATAGTCTTAATTCCCTGCACGAAAAAAAATCCATTTTGAATATGAATAAGACGACATATGAGAGGGCAGTACAATGGGAAGATCTCACGTAAACCTATATGTCATGGTCCCCTCGAGTAGGACTCCTTCCAGTGGTGAGGGGATAAGAGACCCTGGCTCCTGTGGAAGTGTAATTGCACTCCCATATGTGCCCCTTTCTCTCTCACTTTTAATCCTTCTCTCTTCTACTTTCTCTACGTTTTTTTTTCTCTCCTCCTGAATCCTTCTGTTCAACCTCTAAATTTTGACTTTGTTTTTTGGACTGCTTTTGTCGACGACTTTTGGAATGGACCTGGCCAAGCTTTGACAGTCCTTCTGATTTGATGGAGGGTGGGGTTGGTTGGACGGCATTAATGCCTCCTCGCCCGTAGAACTGGAGTACCTGACGTGTCCGAACGAGGGGAAACTTTTATGTTAAACTCTGCACTCAGTGCTGGGTCTGATCTCGACGGACTGACGACCCTCAAGGCACTTGGTGGGGGGTGTATATCTGGGTAGAACTCCTAGGGTGCTATATCACCCTCTAATTGTGGCTCCATGGTGGGTATGGGGCCAACCTGGATGAATGGCCATACCATAGTCAGATGGATTTTGCTTTAACCCTTCTGTTGATGACTCTTGCCTGATTAAGAATTCCGCATTAGGCTCCCCACTTGACCAAACACCGGGACACCAGGGTGTAAATACTGGTGGTGTAAATGAAAATCTACGAGTTCTTTATTGTAGTAACATAAGTGATCAAGTCGATTTTGACATATTGCATAATCACATGAGACAGTTTGGCAAGGTAGATTAAATGAAATTACGAATTGTTAAAAGTCCCATCTCTTATGAAAGTTACATAACTTTTTGCAGAGCTGAACAGGTATGCCTCCAAAGCTCTAGAGAATCTTGATGGTAAAAATGTCTTTGGTTCAGTTTGCCATGCAAAGCTGTTTAATATAAATAATTTGGAAGAGGATGAGACAGACTATGTACCCAGCAAATTTGAGGTTAATAGCCAAAAACACCTGGCAAAAGATGACCCAAAATTGATTTGGCATGTGGCAAACTACAAACAGGGCAAAGAAAACTTTTTATCAGCATGCAAATATCTACAGAGGAAGATTGGTGCCATTCCTAAAGGTAATATTAAAAGATATGGTACAGGAGTCTTGAACAAAGCAAATAATGATATTCAAATTAAGATGCTTTCAAAATTCCAACCAACTGAAGATGGTAATATTTTAGATGTATCTCCTCATCGATCATTTAACATTAAACGGGGTATAGTTTATAGCAGAGATCTATATGAGTTTGAAGAGGAGGAAATATTAAATATGTGTCCTGCATATGTCATTAAAATTAGAGAAAATTGAAAGGCACTCAGCATGCCATTGAATTGACTTTCACCTGCTCATACTTACCGGAATATATTCTTATAGACCACTCTCAGGTTTAAATATCGACCAACCAAGTGTTATAAATGCTTTGAATTTGGCCATGTATCAAAGTCCTGTACAAAACCATGAAAGTGTTTTGTGTGCTCTGTGAACATGTAAAGGACAACTGCAAGGCTGAAGCCTTGCCGAGGATGGGGGTCTTTAGGGTTCGGCAGCTGGGCCCTGATGCCTGGTGGGAACTGCTTTCTCGCTGGACCTTGGTGCCCAGCTGTTGATCCAACTAAATGAGTCAGCCCTTTTCCTTTTACTAAAACTTTTCATCCTTCTGCTTCCTCCCCCTATAAGGTACGGATTTTTTGTTGAGTGACTTTGGATTGGTTTTGGACATGATTTGGACTTGTTCATTGGATTTGATGGAGGGTGAGGATGGTTGGCATGGCACCTCACCCGTAGAACTCGAGTACCTAACGTGGTCGAGCGAGGGGAAAGTTTAGATGTCAAACCCTGCTCTTAGTGCTGGGTCTGATCTCAACGGACATCATGACGCCTTAAGCACTGAGGGTGGGGGTGTATATCTGGGTGGTACCCCCTAGGGCAGCCCTGTATGGGATAACACTGTCCTCTAAATGTGGCTCCAGGTGGGTGGGGGGCTACCTGGACGAATCATCAATTCTACGTCTTATGGAGACATTAAAACCTTCTGTTGACGACTTGGGCAAGGATAAGGACAAGGAAAATTCTGGTAATTCCTCCATTGTGACTTTGGAGCCTTTTCAAAGGACCTCCTTGTTACAAACATTTTATATGTGAAACCAGTCCCTTTAGACTGGAATTATGAAACTGTATTTAATGATTTTGTAAATTTGGTAAAGTAAAAGAAGTAAGGAATAGACTTGGCAAAAATTCATGGGTAATTTTGTGGTGGGTTTTCAATAACGAATCGGAAGCTCACAGAGCCTACAGAGAGTTCAGATCAGATCATTGAGTGTTGGACTCGCAGAGGCAAAAGAGGTCCCTAGGTATCTGAGATTTATAGACCACCAAGTGAAATTAAAGATAATAGTAAAAATAAGTAAACCTCCAGATCACCAGACCCAGCTAAGGGGTGGTTAATTATTACAACACATGGTGAGAGAGGCAACCTCTTCAAAGTGAAGAGGTTGGTAAGCCAGAAGATCGGCAATGTTGGGAGTGCTGAATTAACTCCGCTTTGGGCGTAATAGTTTTCTTAGTTCATGTGAAACAGATATTCAATCGATATGCTCCTAAATTTGAAGCTTGATCTAGAGGGTATGATAAAAGAGGTAAAACCTCACTATAATTTTAGTTATGCGAAGGGTGTTTATATTTAATGAAGATCTACATGAAATGGATGAAGGAGGAAATTTTGGAAATGTGTCCGGATGTGGTTTGGAAGGTTTTTAAAGTGCCCCGCTCATCGATGCTTATTTTAACATTTAAAAGTTCTTCTTCTGCCATCTGAAATTATTCTTGATAGTGAAATCATGAAAGTTCGTCCTTATAGACCGAGAGTGCTCCAGTGCTTTAAATGTTTTGGTTTTGGCACACTCCTCTAACGTTTGCACCAGAAATAAACTCTGTGAATCGTGGGCCAGCCTGAGCACGAGGAATGTTCTGGACCAGTAGTTTGCGTAAACTGTAAGGGTGAACATCGAGCCCGTGATAAGAAATGTAGTGCATTCAAGAAAGAACTAGATGCATTACTAAAATCTCTTGACGAACATATCAGTGTGGGACAGGCCAAGAAGCTGTTGGGCAGGAAAACCTATTCGGATGCCTTCCTTGAAGGCACAACAATTGAATACTGCTTCTTCTGGTGCGCCCTTCTGGTGGGGCTCCCCCACGGTGCCCCGCTGGTGGGGTTTTCCACACCCCCTCTAGTGGGGTCCCCGTGCCCCCCTGGTGGGCCTCCCGTGCCCCCCTGGTGGGGCCTCCCGCCTGCCCCCCCTGGTGGTGGGGGCCTCCCGCCCCCCCTCCCCCCCTGGGGGGCTTCCTTCATGCCCCCCCTGGTGGGGCTTTCTCATGCCCCCCCTGTTGGGGTTTCCCATGTTGCAGATAGACTGGTCAGCCCAGGGGACCCTGTTGGTTCAGGGGTTCAAGCCAGGTCTCAATATGTTGGACAACTTCTCTCTGTCAGGGACATTGCCTGACATTGATCCCTCACCTGATCTTGACATTACAGTGCACCGTGGAGATGACGGTGAGGAGATAGAGGCCCTCTTTATTCGTCAGAAGAGGGCCCTTTCTTTCCCTCTTCGCCTCATTCACGGTTCACTCAGCAATCATAGAAAAAACAAAAGTAAAACTGAAAGGGCTAGTGAAAGCCCATCTCTAAAAAGATCTGTAACACCTAGATCTAGGTCAAATAGTACTGGTAAAACTGAAAAGATCTCTCACTAGGACACTGATTCCTAAATTAGTAGGGAATTTTAAGATGCCTTCCTCTAAAATAATGGCTCTCATGCAGTGGAACATCCGTGGCTTTATACCAAATAGAGAGCAAGTTCGGGTTCTGTTTAGGGATCATGATCTATCTGCAATGTGTCTTCAGGAGACAAAGTTGGGAGAGCACACTCCCAACTTGGGTTTTAATTATTCATTCCATAGGTCTCCACCCCTGATAGGTGTACGTGCTCAGGGAGGCACAGGATCATAGTCCGCAAGTCTGTTAATCATAGGGTTGTTCAATTGAACACTGTGTTGCAGGCTTGTGCAGTTCAAATTTTCAATTATAAAATGGATCACTATTTGCTTCTTTTATACCTAGATCCATTCATTAGAAAGTAGATTACAGGATGCACAGGGTAATCCTCGTCAGCTAGAATTAAATGATCTTCAGACATTGATAGACCAGCTTCCTAAACCCTTCATTTTGATGGGGATTTTAATGCCAAGCACACCCTGGGGGGTGGGTGAGCCAAACTGCGACCGGTGGGGTTAATAATAGAACAGCTGCTTGACTTAAATACATCACTTTTGATGAATGATGGTTCCCTTACAAGACATGATGTTTTTCATAATACTGACTCAGCCATTGACCCTCACTATCTGCTCTTCGTCCTTGAGGTTAGATTACCAGTGGGTAGTAGACCAGAATGATCATGGCAGTGATCATTGGCCCATTCACTTAAAGTTTATGAAAAAATTTATTCCATCTCCATGTTTACCAAAGTGGGAAGGTAGGGGAGGCTGACTGGGGATTATTCAAAAAATCTACTGAAGTTGATCAAGATATAAAAGATTTTCAGAGCCCAAACATCCGCTTATGAGTATTTAATCAGTATATTGCTGTGTGGTGCCATGCTGTCTATTCCTCGAACTTCTGTAAGCCTCGTCGTCCTCTAGTACCTTGGTGGAGCGATTCATGCGCCTTGAGCCGAAAGATAACAAGAACTTGCTACAAGAGATATCGTAGATATCCTTGCTTGGTAAATAAAATTATCTATAAAAGAGCTCTTGCTAAGCAAAAGAAAACATTTAAGCAGGCAAAGATGGAATCGTTTATCAGATATATAAGTGAATTAAAATATGATTCCCCTATGTCATTTGTCTGGAACAGAATCCGAAAGCTGCAAGGAAATTTTCTCCATCTCCCTTGCCTATGAAAAAATTAAAAGATGGCTTCTTCATATCTGATTCTGGAGAAGTTGCAGAAACCATTGGTAGGCATTTCTCCAATATATCTAGTGCCCTACATTACTCTCCTGCATTCAGGAATATTAGGGACGGTACCACGGTTGTTCCTGCTGTTAGTTTAAATTCAGAGTCGTATAATCTCCCTTTCACCATGAAAGAATTAGATCATGCAATCTCGTTATCTTCCCCAACATCTCCTGGGGAAGATGATATACTGTACTCAATGATTTTTAATGTGCCTAGAAGTACAAAACAATTTCTTTTGTTTAGACATTTTAAACAGTTTTTTGGCTTTCAGGAACTTCACCAGAGTCTTGGAAGATATCGATTATTGTACCTGTTTAAAACATTTTAAAGATTCCTTCCTTCCTAAGAACTATAGGCCAATTGCTCTAACTAGTTGTGTTAGCAAGATTTATGAGAGGATGGTCAATGCTCAACTTGTGTGGTATTTGGATTCAAAGAATCTTTTATCTAATCGGCAGTTTGGCTTTAGGAAAAATAGAAGTACTTCTGACCCTTTGATGTTCCTTACTCGGGAGATACAGAATGCTTTTGCTGTGCAAAACCAGACTGTTGCAGTGTTCTTTGACCTAGAAAAAGCCTACGACACTACCTGGCGAGGGGGTATCCTTTTGCAACTTGTTGAGTGGGGAATTGTGGGTAATTTGTTTTATTGTCTTAAAGATTTTTTGTCAGAACGTTACCTGAAAGTAAGAGTGGGCTCTTACATTTCTTCTGCTTACCCTCAAGAAGAAGGGTTACCTCAGGGAAGCGTCCTTAGTCCAACACTCTTTAATGTAGCTGTCAACGGCCTACTAGAACAAGTTCCTGTCGGGGTGCATGGTCTGGCCTTTGCTGATGAATTATGCAATAATCTGTAGCAAGTCTACAGCTGTCGAAGCTTGTCAAAAGATCCAGACTGCTATTAATGCTTCAACATCATGGGCCAGTGCTAAAGGGTTCAAATTTTCACCAGAAAAAACCAAAGCTATACGATTTTGCCGTTTAAGAAGAGTGGAAGAGATTCCTACACTGTTTTTAAATGATTCGATTTTACCTTATGAAGATAGCATTAAGTATCTAGGTGTTACATTTGATAAGAAATTAACTTTTGTTTTACTCAACATGTTAATGAAGATTGTTTTATGTAACGTGAAGCTTCGTCTTAATATTCTTAAAGTTGTATCTAATTTTAATTGGGGGGTTGGGGCAGATCGAATTACCCTTTTGAGGATGTACCAGGTGTTATGCCTAAGCAAAATTGATTATGGTTGTCAAGTTTATGGTTGTGCATGCAAGACAACACTGCAGAAATTAGATGTTGTCCATAATTTAGCTTTACGTATTTGTACGGGAGCCTATAGAACTTCTCCAGTAGAAAGCCTATATGTTGAGTAGGTTTTCCCCCAACCCCCCTATTTATCCGTAGGGAGGAATTAGGCTTGAGAGTCATATCAAGAATACTTACATCAAAAGGCTAAACCCTAAACTATAAGTACGTTAGAGAACCAACTGACAGAGCCCCAAATAGACCGAAACACCTGCCAAAGCCGCTTGAGGTCCGACTAGCAAGCTCTGCCAGGGAGGTGGGGATTACTTCCCCTGCAGTTAGCTGAAATTTCGCCCTCAAAGTTTCCTCCTTGGAATAGACCATGCCTAGAAATCTGCCCAATTAGGAAACAGCAGGAGCAACAGTTGGTAGGTGATCAGTTGAGGGCAATTTTGTTTCTTGGACCATGCTTCCGAACATGGTGGATTCTCATCATATATATACTGATGGCTCGAAAGGGTTCTGATTGGTGTTGGTTGCTTCTGAGTGACTAGTGGTAATATCATTAAAAAGAAGCTTCCTTCTAATTCTTCTGTTTTTTACAGCTGAACTGCTGGCAGTTTGACTGCTCTTAAATATATTTTTTATTAGTTCTCGTGCTAACAAGGTTTTTACCATTTTTATTTTTACCGACTCTCTGAGTGTTTTGTCTTCTCTAAAAAATAAAAGCCTAGTCTCTTGCCACCCTATAGTGCAAGAAGTACAAGATTGGTTTTTTATCAAAAATTTAATTATAGAAGAGGATTTTCTGTTAGGTTTTGTTGGGCTCCAGTACCATGTTGGCCGAATTGTTGGGTTGAATGAGCGAGGCCGACGCTGCTTGCTAAGGCTGCAACTAGGCTTAGGCACATTTCCAACATGGGCGTCCCTGTATCTGATTTTAAAAGTACCACCATTCGATTTATTGTAGAGACCAGTGGCAGGCCCACTGGTCTACTTTAGATAATAATCTTAAATTGAAATCGATTAGGCCTTCCTGTTCATCCTTGGCCTCATAGCCGGATGGATAGAAGGTCTGAGATAGTTTTAGCTAGATTACGCATTGGCCACACTAAATATACTCCACGGGTATCTAATGATGAGTGGAGCGGATAGGCAGGTTCCTCGCTGTTCCACTTGTCATGTGGATTTGACTGTGGTGCATATTTTGGTGGAGTGCCCTCATTTTGAAAACAAAACGTAGAGCTTGTTTGCTGGCAAATAAGTCTCTTGGCGATATTTTAGGTGAAAGTGCTCAGGCAGAGCAAATTAAGACATTTTTAAAAAATATTGGTCTTTTTTATTAATTTTAATTTTCTCTTAATTGTTTTAGGTTTCTTGTTTGGTTTTTATGAATGAATGATTTGTATGTTAATCGGTTGTGTGTATGTTTGTTTGTACGACAGTGACTTTTATTCTTAAAGATATATATGCGCTGAATGGCCCCTCGGCTCCGGCGCTTGGCTATGTGCCAAAAATTTTATAATCTAATCTAATCTAACTGCAAGGCTGATAAATATTGTCTCCACTGTGCTGGTAATCATTCTCCCAATTGGAGGGGCTGTCCTCAATATATTTTCCAACAGGAAGTTGTTAACACTGTTCATAATAACTTTATCAGCATAGAAGCCAGACGCTTGGCTCTAGGCGCTAACAAAAGTGCTGGATCCTCATTTGCTTCCACTGTTAAGGGAAATAATGCATTCCATCAGCCTGCTAAACCCATCATTAAAAATAACACACCCTCTCAGGATATTTCAACTTCTCTGGTACGTAATGAACTTCCAATTAAAGTGGTACAAGCTGTGATTGATGAACCTCTCCCTGATCTGCAAGCAAATGCTGTCTCAGAGTTGAGCTCAACTGTTAAGCCTAAAGAGAGAATAAAATCTAAAGAAAATCTTAAGAAATCTTATGACAGTTTTCAGTCACCTCCGTAGTCAAAGAAATGTAGAACATCCTCTCCTATACAGTTTAAAACTCAAATTTCCAACAGATTCAATGCACTAGATGACCCCTTTGAGCCATTATCAACCTCACAGCCATTGGAAAAGATGTCTCAGTCCTGCTCAAATTTAAGTATGACTGACCTCTCCCAATCCCCTCAATCATATGCAGAAACAGCTATTTCTGAAGAGGAAGGAAAACATACTGACTCTAAATATAGTTAAAAATTTAGATAAATCTAGTCTCAAACTGAACAAACAGGATGTGCAGAAAAAATGTTCAAACTCCCTATCATCCAATAAAAATAAAAGTCTCCCAGGCACCAGATTTGAGAGACTTTCAAATCCAAGAACATTCAGTTGTGTTACTTTGAAAACCCAGCTAAATAATGACTTGGCTGGGCACAAGAATCACAGTTAAAATTCCAATTTAATATCTTGCAATGGAATTGCAAAGGCCTTAGGACTCCTTTCTGAAGAGTTAAAATTATTATTGAACCATCATGATCCAGATGTAGTTTGCCTTCAGGAAACTCAGTTAGGCAACTCATTATACAATCCAGGACCAAATTATGAAACGTATGTGATGAACCCCAGGGATGGTGATCGAGTCATGGGGGGGTTGCAATTATTGTCAAAAATTCTGTGCAACATACAAGTGTTCCTTTGAACACAAATAAGGCAGTTTGAATGTTCAAAAGACACGGTAATTCAGCGCCAAAAAATTGAAGAAGTAAAACCATCCTCTGTACCCCCATGGCATATTCCCAAGATTTCCTTATGCTCTAAGAAAATAAACAAAAAGCAACAGCCTGAGGAAGAGATAAAAGCTAATTTTTTGGAGCTTGACAGTAAACATGATGGGCAAGTGAAGATTTACACTGATAAATCAAAGTCTGATAGTGGAATTGGGTGTGTAGTTGTGCACGGGAATGAAATTTATGAGGCAAAATTGCCTGAGTCGGCTTCCATATACACTGCAGAGTTGTCAGCTATAGTTAAAGCTTTAGAAACTATTCATAACTCGAATAAGAAAAATGTTGTAATATATAGTAACTCAAAAAGTGCATTAGATTCATTAAAGCAGCTGTATACAATTCATACTCTGGTACAAAAAGCCCAGGAGTGGCTCTTTTGGATTTCGTGTCGCAGGAAATCAGTATGTTTCTGCTGGATCCCACCTCATGTCGGCATTCGCGGGAATGAGGAGGCAGACAGATATGCAAAGGAAGCGGCAGTGAGTCATTTGTATCAGGTAACCAAAGTGCCACATGTTGATATGAAGAGACCCATCAAGTCGTCATCTTGAGGAAATGGCAACAATAAAAAAATATAATATGATAAGGAAAAGCATAGAAAAATGGCCCTTTTCTTTTCAAAAAGAGAGGAGAACAGAAATTGTTTTGGGGCGACTTCGTATAGGTCACACTCGGATAACCCATAAAGTTATTTTAGAAGGTGGCATTGCACCAGTGTGTGTTAGGTGTGATGCTACCTTATCAGTGGAGCACATCCTGGTGCATTGTGTAAATCATAGAGAACAGAGGCAGAGATTCCACCTTGATGGAAAATCTCTTGCCGATATTCTAGATGACAGAGCAGACATTCCTGCAATAGTGAGATTTTTAATATGTATTAAGATTTTTAATGAAGTTTGAGTGGTGTGGTAGATTTTAACTTATTGATTTTATGTTGATTTTATTTTGTATTTATTTCTTTTGTTCATAGTCATCATTTCAAGTACCTAATTATTTAAAAAATTTATTTGTGGTTTTTAATTAAGGTGTAAGTCGTGTTGAATGGAAGTATGCATGTCAGGTATTTTTTGAATTGTAACTTCAGCTGTGGGACTTTTTTGGTTGCAGTGTAAGTGGTTTTGAATGAGAATGAATGGTTTTGTTTTAGTTGCTATGTAACGTAAGATGGTCTTGGTTGTTGTGTGTCATTCGGTGTTTTTAATTGCAGTTTTAATTGATCATTTGTATGAGAGATTTTAATTGATTCGCGTATTCATTCATTTAATCCATTTCATTCAATCATATAACACTGCAGCGCTGAATGACCTTTGCAGGTCCCAGCTCTTAGGCTATGTCCTAAATTCCATGATCAATCAATCTATGTCATGGTTAATTGGTGTCGGGGGAGCCGCTTCAAAGAAAATCATGACTACTACTACAACGCGTGTTGGTTGGGGCAAGAAAGACGTAAGATCCGGTTGGGGAATGCGCGCTCTCTTACCACGTAACATGTTGGGAACGGCCCACATAGACCTAGGGAAGGGTTGATTCGATCGCTTGGCTTGGAAGTCAGGGGGAAAGAGAGATAGTTCATAACTGACTGGGAATGCTAGGGGGTCTTACCACGCAAAGAGGCGCAGCTCGCGTGAGTCTCGTTACACGGGAATCACAGCTCCAAATCTAGATAAATGAGACAGCGTGGCGTTGATCACGCAACGTTCTGTGCAAGGGATTCCCGAAATGCTATGATATCGCTTCCTTCCTGGTTTCGCTTATAGTACCATTTCATGTGCTCGGACTCGATCTTCATTTGATAGCTAAGATACCGTTATCAGTTATTTCTTTTTTCACACCTCTACGCTTCTTCTTCTGTCAGATCTAGCTTCATTTTATCTATAATCGTTGTTAACATTCACGCAAACGCTTCATTTGGGGCTAATATATTAGCTGACGCTTCCAACCGCTACCGCCGTTTTAATCTACTTCCCCATTAAGCCCTTAACAGCGACGAGGCAAAGGGAACGTCTCTTGTGTAGCCTCGGTATCGACCAGCTGATAAAGAATATTATCATGATGCAGGGGATACCTAACACAGCTAACACGGCGGCCACCACCAGTGCCTGGGTGAACAGTGCGGAGGAAACACTCTAGTCAGTGACAAAGTGCTACGAGCTCCTTGGGTCAGTGCTTAACGGCGGCCGGCTTACGTGGGAAAATTATCAGTCCTTTTTCGAAATATCGTCTTTTCTGTTGAAATCTTGTCGTTTTACATTTTGCATCTGAATGTTTTGCTTAAAGTTTATCGCTTTAAATATAAGAAAACGAAGTGTGTCGGTGATGTGCTTTCGTATTATAAGTTTTCGTAATGCGTGCTGAAATTGAGCAGCTGGAACGTAAGAGAAGAAACGAGAGGCAATAAGTCGAATTAACGAGGATTGAACTATAAAACTTCTGTTGGTAATTATTATTATTATTATTATTATTATTATTATTATTATTATTATGTCATGTTATTTCGGACGCTATTGTAAAGATGCAAGACATAAACTTATCTCAAAGTCATCAGGTTATTGCCTTATTGGTTTACAAATACATGTTGCATAATATTATGAGCGCGTGAACCATTTCATACTATCTGAAATTTAGGTTATTTTTATTGACCAACTTCTAGATAATAATCAAAATATTTCTGGCGCAGATGAACGCAGTTGTTGTGACGACACTACAGAAATGAATCTATAAAATACGTAATAATCATTAGCCCTGCCCTTTTCAGTATTAGTGTTATACTCATTAACGATACAGTTTAACTTTTTGTGGATTGTAGAAGCGCTCTGAACTATAAAACAGTCATAAACAATGAATATTTCTCTTGCCGTATTAACTTTTTAATCTTACAAACAGCAAATATGTAGACTGAAAATCCACATATAAGAAATAAGTGGATGAAGTGTGCTTTAAAACCACAACCCACTTGAGGCTTCAGTAATAGTCTATAGTCTACCCTTCGAGCTTATTTTGGTTGTTAGGCTGAGCAAGTTTGATTCCCCGTTCTGCCAACGTGGAATCAGAGGAATTCAGTTCTGGTGGTTAGAAATTAATTTTTCGATATAATGTGGTTCGGATCTGACAAGAAGCTGTAGGTTCCGTTGCTAGGTAACCAATTGGCTCCTAGCCACGTAAAAATATCTAATACTTCGGGCCAGCTCTAGGAGAGCTGTTATTCAGCTCAGTGGTCTGGTTTAACTAAGATATACTTAACTTAGGCTGAGGGAGGGACCCGGAAGTGTCTCTTATTTGAGCTGATCAGTTGCAGAGAACAAGCTCGGGTGTATTTCCAGGGATTAAGAGGTATTTGTAAGATTTAAAGTGCAGTGTATTTATCCAACGGTTCCTGCTGTAAAATTTTGTGTTTTTTAAACAAAGTCCAACAATACCTGCTAAAAATAATAATGTTTATACTCACAGGATATAAATACAGTATTAACGATTGGAATTAAGTGTTCCATGGCAATGCATGATCTGCAGTTGATTATTAAACGAGGAAAAGACTAAATTTAAATATTTTAGGGCTTTAGGGGTTAGAAAAACAATAAAATACACATTTATGCTTTTGAAAACCAATTACATTAAGAGATCTTTACCTATCCGAGTAAGGAATTGTTCTTTGGAAAAAAAAAATTTTCAGCGAAAATGAATACTTTGGGCTACATAAGAAAAAAGTGTATAACAAAGCTCACTGAGCCTTTACGAGAAAGAAGATTCGGATTATCGTAACATCTGTGTCAAAGGGTAGAATTATGAGAGAAAGGTCACGCTTGATGGGAAAAAGTGCTAACAGTTTGCCGTATGCTGAAGAGGAATGTGTGGCTCTCGAATTTTTTTTTTTTTTTTTTTTTTTTCGTTTTTTTTTTTTTTTTTTTTTTTCAAACTTGCTAATAAGTTTATGATGCAAAACCATAGTCTGCAATGTGAAGCCACCGGCCCACAGGAATCTCTACCGAAAATATAAAAGGCGCTTAATAATTGGTTATATAAAGCTCCTCAGTGGCGTGATCGGTATGGTGTTGGCCTGCCAACTCGGTGGGCCGCGAGTTCAATTCTCGGGCATTCCCTCAAAGGGTGAGAGATGTGTATTTCTGGTGATAGAAATTCACTGTCGACGTGGTTCGGAAGTCACGTCAAGCCGTTGGTCCCGTTGCTGAATAACCGCTGGTTCCATGCAACGTAAACACACCATGCAAACAAACAAATTGTTTTTTTTTCATATAGCAAGGCCTTAAGTGAAATCTATGCAAATATCTCCAGTTTGTATTCTACCGCGCTGAGACTGGGTATCGATCTGTTAACAGTGGCAACCATTATCAATACCGGTCAAGTCCTATTAACAATGTAGGCCCTTACTGATAACCTTCGCTTTTTCATCATTTTTATCTCTTGTTTGCAGGGTTCGTTGCATGTTTACTGAAAGACTGGTGAAGATTTTTATTCAGTTCATCTAATGTTCAGCCAAATAACTTTCAAAGTCTTTTAGTAATTTTGATGAAATTAGGCTTATTTGTAAGTATGTAATGAGTTCATTTTCGTGACCAAGGCGTTTACATTAGGTAGCATGTTTTGGTGAAGATTGTTTATGTAATTCATCGAATGTTCAGTAAAAAAAAAAATGTCGAAGGTGTTATCTAAAGTTTTTTTTATTGGACCTATTTGTAAGCCTATAATTAGGCTTTTTTTTTTGTATCGCAAAACCCTTTAGACTCGGGCAGCTTGTACCTGGAAATTTCAGCTTTTAGACATTTGTTTAGTTGTAATCTACAAACGGAATAACACAAGCTGTTCAGTTTCCATGTAACTGACCATAGGTGTCATTATATGCTACGAATGACAATCCATTCGTACCGCATGACGCAGCTGTTTTGAAGTTTATTTCCAACAAAATAGATGCTGAAAGTGGATAGTTAGTCTCACCATGACGTTAATTCTTATCGGATTCTTAAGAGATAAAGATAAAAGATAATCTTGGCGAGATCATCAGCTTCACACGATTAGTCTTCGTACTCTCCAGTATCACTTGAGCTGGGCCTTGGGTTTTTTCAAGGTTACTCGGTTGAGGGCTTGTTTCTTAAGCAACAGCTGATCGCCTCTCTCTCTCTCTCTCTCTCTCTCTCTCTCTCTCTCTCTCTGCAGTTCTACTGACTACTATATACATCATTTTGAAAGAGCCCCACTTTTCTCCCTAACAAGAGCATTACAAAGTTCCCGATTCTAGGAATCGATTCCAGAAATGACTGATATCGGATGTCAGCGATAAGACACCCGATTGGAATGCATTTTTTGTCGTGAAATAACAAGTTCCGGAATTTTCGTGGGCTGCTTTATTGTACATCTTCAAGAACTCTTCTGGTTTCCCATCGCCTTTCTTTTTTTTTTAATGTAAGTGGATATGCTAAATATATAGTTGTAATTGTGTAAGTCATACTCAGACAGACATAACCAGACAGACATACGCGCACACGCATGTACACACATATATATATATATATATATATATATATATATATATATATATATTATGTATGTATGTAGGGATGATTTATATATATATATAACTACATATAACATAATATACATACTTACTGACATATATTTATATATATATATATGAATATATATATATATATATATATAGTATGTATGTATGTAGGATGTATTTATATATATATAAACTACCCATATACATAATATACATACTTACTTACATATATTTATATATATCTATATATATATATAGATATATAATATAATATATATATATAGATATATATATATAGATAATATATATATAGATATATATATATCTATATATATATATATAGATATATTATCTATATATATATATATCTATATATATGATATATATATATCTATAATATATATATATATATATATCTATATATATATATAGATATATATATCCTATATATATATATATATCTATATATATATGAGATATCATATTATATTTTTTATAAAATTATAAATAATATGTGTGTGTGTGTGTGTGTATGTATGTCTGTATGTGTATTTATTGTGTGGGGTGTGTTTGTTTGTATATTTTCGGGGGTTAAAAGTGTATAACTCGTGTAAGAAAAATCCTTAATTAATCTCAATTAACATCAGCAATGTTGGGGTGTGGTCAGTACCTAAATGGGTTACCGATTAAGAAAACCAGAATTCACTGTCACATTATACCCACCAAATGACTAATGTCATGCAACGTAGCGTTCATAGTGTCGGGTCAGTCAAGTACATAAAATACCTTTCATTTATGGATACATTTAGTTTCTCTAAATAGCCACCAGCTTGGCTTTGAACATAAATTTTATGTGTCAGTTTCATGCCTTCAATTAAAGCAACATCTTTTGTTTTTTATGTTTATTTTATTTTCTTGAGGCTGGCTATGCAGGTCCATTATGGATAATGATATTTATTTTAATAATATTGTTATTAGTATTTTTATAATTATTATATGACCAAAGTCTGTGATGATGCAATAGAGGAATGTTGCAGTAACTGTTTCATTCTTGAAAGTATGTCAAAATTCCCTTCGTCTGATGTTAACTAAAAACTATATTAATTTTTTCTTAGTCATTTTCATCTTTTATTTCATAAATATATTTGTTTTCTACTTTCGCCCCACATTCACTAAATCCTGTCAACTATTCTAATATCTTCATTATTTTCCCCACAGTGAGAAAAAAATTACTTAAATCAGGAGTTCTCAGCCTTTTGAGGACTCCAGACACCCCATGAATCGCCCAATATGGTTCCATACCCCCTTTGCTTAAGTCCACTTAAGTCCTATTTGTTGAAAATGTAACCTAATATACCAAGTTTATTGCATACTTTTGGTATGAATAGCTAGGAACAGAACATACAAGAAAATCAAAAGCATTTAGTTCTATAGAGTTATTGATTTACAAAATGTACCCATATATACATTGACACATTAAAATCAAATATATACACATATCCAGAGATCAAATCCCATACCCCCAGCATGGGGTTCTCATACCCCCAAGGGGTATCGATACCCCCTGTTAAGAACCCCTGACTTAAATGGAAATATCGTATTTGTTATCAACTGTATTAATTTTAGCAGTTGTAATGGTAGCTATATCATCAACAATAACGGGAATAACACTACCATCAGTAGCTATGATTGTAATACTATCAGAAACAATGAAATAGGAGCAGGAGCTATTGCTGTAAGATAAAAGAATAGCGGTTAATAAGTAGCAGTAGCAGAAGCAGTAGTTAAAGAGAGGTTTCTTATGAGAAACAGGTAAGTAGGATCAGGCACGGATAGATTATAAGCGCCTCAGTGGCGTGCCCCCTCGTTGAAAGCGAGTTCGATTCTCGGACATTCCATTGAGATATGAGAGATGTGTATTTCTGGGTATAGAAGTTCACTCTCGACGTGGATCGGAAGTCACGTAAAGCCGTTGGTCCCGTTGCTGAATAACCACTGGTTCCATGCAACGTCAAAACACCATACAAACAAACAAACGGATGTATTATATCCTCAACAAAGGAACTATACCTGCCACACGCTAAGTTGGCGGTGATGCCCCGCCCCTTTCTAAGCGAAGGTGGTTAATTGGATTACAGCAAACTATTCGTGTGGTCTATTCATTTGAGTGTGTTGAAGGCGCTTGCAATTACTAATTCAGGTTGTTTTTTACTGTAGAAGTTAATTATACTCTTTAAAGAAAATGAAAATGTATTTTAAATGATGAAAACGTTTGAGAACTTTGAGAAAACTATCACTAAAGTATAAACTCAAATAGTCAAAGTCAAGGATTTTACACGATTTCGAATGCACTCTGATTCATTTATCTTCAATATCCCGTAAATATATAAGAAATTGGTCAGAATCATGTATATTGTAAAGGTCATTTAAATACGGAGATGCTATATAGTATGAATATAGTAGTCCACGTGTCCAAATAACATACTTAATGGTTAGAAAACATGCGCCTTATCTAGGGAGGCAGAATGATCACTAAAATAGCCAGTTACTGTAATTGGCGGGCGGGAATTTCAAACGCAGTTGTTAACCGAACTAACATTGAAAAAAGAGAAACAGCTCTCAGCTCAGTAACCATTCAACGATATACTATACATACACTGAAGTTTAAAGGAATAACTATAATAATGGAGGATTGCTTAAAAACTCAAAACGTATGGGACGGATAACGAGCCAGACGAGAATCGTCGTAATTAAGGTCTGCAATTATCTTCG
>NC_061087.1:94909192-94924192 GCF_015104395.2 Macrobrachium nipponense | reverse complement strand
TGATTTAAGTAATGAAGAGATTAGAATAGTTGAGAGGATTTAGTGTAATATGGGCGAAATGAGAAAACAAATAGATATATGAAATAAAAGATGAAAATGAGAGAAAAATTGATATAGTTTTTAGCTAACATTGGATTAAGGGAATATTTATATACTTTCAAAGATGAAAAATTTACTGCAACATTCCTCTATTTTATCATCACAGCCTTTGGTCACATAATAACAATAAAATTACTAATAACAATATCAAAATAATTATCATTATCCATAATGGACCTGCATAGCCAGCATCAAGAAAATAAAATAAACATATGAAAGGCAAAAGATGTTGCTTTAATTGAATGCATGAAATTAACACACATAAGATTCATGTTCAAAGCCAAGCTGGTAGCTATTTCGAGAAACTAGATGTATCCATAAATGAAAAATATTATATATGTGCTTGACTGACCCGCCACTATGAGCGCCACCTTGCATGACATTAGTCATTTGGTCGGTATAATGTGACAGTGAATTCTGGCTTTCTTAATCGATAACCCATTTAGGTACTGACCATACCCAGCATTGCTGATGTTAATCACCCGAAAATACAAACATACGAACGAATAGATATAAACAAACACACACACATATATATACAGACATACATACATATTATATATATATATATATATATATATATATATATTTATATATATATATATATATATATATATATTATATATATATATATATATATATATATATATATATATATCATATATATTTTATATATTATATGTATATGTATTTTTCTATATAGGTAATGTAAGTATGTGTATGTTTAGTTATTCTATATATATTGTATATAATATATATATTTAATATATATATCTATATATATATTATATATATATATATATATAATAATTTTATAACATAATAAACATATTGTGTACCTTTATATTTGTTTATCTGTGTGTAACACCTAAAGTATAGACTTTCCATCGCCCAGCCAGGGGACTCCACACCAGAAGTGGGACTTGTCATCCCACCCCTCCATTACATTACCGCTATTTTAGCGGTGTGGGTACATAAATAATAATAATAATAAAGTCTCTACAATATATACGTGTCTAATCGACCCTCTCTTACTTTACCGTCATTTTTGCAGCGTGGGTATATAAATGATGATACTAATATAATGATAATTAAGTCTCTACAATCGAGACGTGATTTATCGACCCTCTCTTACGTTACCGCTATTTTAGCGGATGGGTACATAAATAATTAATAATAATAATAAAATCTCTACAATCTAGAGATTGGCGTGTCTTATCGACCCTCTCTTACATTACCGTCATTTTAGCAGTGTGGGTACATAAATAATTAATATTAATAAAGTCTACAATCCAGACGTGTCTTATCAACCTTGTCTTACATTACTTTTATTTTAGCGGTGTGGGTACATAAATAATAATACTAATAATAATAAAGTGTCAGCTATAGATACGTGTCTTATCGACCCTCTCTTACATTACCGTCATTTTAGCGGTGTGGGTACATAAATATTAATGATAATATTAATAATAATGAAGTCTCTACAATCGAGACGTGTCTTATCGACCCTCTCTAATATTATAGTCCAGCTGTGGGAAATACTAAATAATTAAATATTAATCATACTATAATGGGCATAATGTCTGTCTGTCTGTCTGTCTGTCTGTCATTCAATCACGGCCAAACGGCTGGTCAGATGGGCATGGAACTTGGCAGAGTTATGGTGGGGACCCCTAAGATGGTTTGTAATGGGGTTTCATCCAACCTACCTTCCTCCTTTGTAGGGGGTGGGGGTGATAAGGGATTCCCTGAAACGGAGCTGTTTCTGGCTGTGAAACGAGGCTGGTTATTCCCGTAGACTTAGTTACTTTACGATTTTTCATACATAATTTCTGTACAACTTCCCCGGAGAAAGTCGCGAATATTTCAGCTCGGACACAATAGAAGAGAAGGGATTCCCTGAAACGGAGATGTTTCTGGCCGTGAAAAGAGGCCTGGTTATTCCCGTAGATTATTTGCTTTACTATTTTTCATACATAATTTCTGTACAACTTCCCCGGAGAAGTCGCGAATATTTCAGCTCGGACACAAGGGAAAGATGAAAATTATCATCAATATCCACAAGATTTTTTGAATAACTTAAATCCATCGGGACTGCCAGTGCACAAAATAACGTTGAAGAAGTACTACCCGGTAATGTTGCTTCGGAATTTCGATCCTGCCAATGGACATTGCAACAGAACGAGGTACACCGTTATGGAGCTGAACTTCCACGTCATCGAAGCAGTGATAGCAACAGGCCCTCACACCGGCAAACGTCTGTTCATCCCCCGGATTCCTCTGATGCCTTCGGACAACCAGTTTCCGTTACAGTTACGGCGCAGGCAGTTTCCCATCAACCTGGCCTTCTCATTCACTGCAAACAAGTCGCAGGGCCAGACTTTGGATCGTGTTGGTGTGTTTCTGCCGTCACCCATGTTCACGCATGGCCAACTGTATGTGGCGATGAGTAGAGCAACTGACTCTGCCAACTTGAAATTAATTTGTGGACAAACTGATAATATTGTGTACAAAGAGGTTCTGTAGTAGGTATGTATAAAAATCGCCCTTATTTTAATATTGCTGAACAAATAGTACATATAAATTTTTCACTTCTGCACCCGCATTTTATCACCCATCATAGATGGGTCAATTTGCTAGTAATAATAAAGTCTACAATCCAGACGTGTCTTATCAACCTTGTCTTACATTACTAATAATAATAAAGTCTCTACTATAGATACGTGTCTTATCGACCCTCTCTTACATTACCGTCATTTTAGCAGTGTGGGTACATAAATATTAATGATAATATTAATAATAATAATAATGAAGTCTCTACAATCGAGACGTGTCTTATCGACCCTCTCTAATATTATAGTCATTTTAGCGGTGTGGGAACATAAATTATTAATATTAATAATGATAAAGTCTACAATCCAGACATGTCTTATCGACCCTCTCTTACATTATTGTCATTTTAGCGGTGTTAGTCGGAGATATTATTATTATTATTATTAATATGGAAGGAGTCCCTCTTTTAGGACAGTCTTACTATTATATTAAAAATAATTGGTGTTTCAACGAGAAGAAACTAATAAGAAGAATAGTGAAGACTTAACAAGACAAACGCCGTTGAAACAGTAATAATAATAGTAATCATAATATAATATAACAATAATAATATGCTGGAAACTGACCTTCTTTTAACATATTTTATTGAATGTAATGGCAGACTTTACAGAATGTATATTTTGTACAAAATAAATTCTGTAAAATCTGCCATTATATTCAGTAAAATATAATAATAATATTAATAATGATGATGATAATAATAATAATGATAATAAGGAGGCAGGATGCAACCGGGAACCCCACACTATAAATACTATCCAGTCGAATTCGAGGGACTGTGTATACTAGATATATATATATATATATATATATATATATATATAATAGATATATATATATATATATATATATATATAGTATATATATATATATATATATATATATATATATATAATAAAACGAAAAATATTCTCGACGTCGAAAACAGCACGATAGCAATGTGCTTTAATAGGAGAATTTATTAGTAAAAAGCGGACTTCGATTATCTGCCAGTCAATAATGTGGGAGGACTCGGTGCCATGAAAGGTTGATTGATGGTTCACTCAGTACAAAAGTCCATTTCCGTTTCTGTCGTCGATACTGTGGTCGTGCTTCCTTGGAGGAATTCTTGAGATAATTTGGGTGAAGTGTATTTTTTATTATTTTAAAATTTAAGTCTTACGTTGTTCCCAGAATGCTAGAGTTAATTTTAGAGTGAAGGAATTTGAAAATAATCCAGGAATTTTTGGTTAGGTCAGATATATTCATGTTTTCGATTTTGTAATTTTAAGGATAGATTGATATTGATTGAATTCTTAAGCTCATTTCTCTCTCTCTCTCTCTCTCTCTCTCTCTCTCTCTCAGGGGAAGCATACGCTGAAGAGATTTTAACCTTACGAATAAATGAACAATGATTGAATTATCTCTCTCTCTCTCTCTCTCTCTCTCTCTCTCTCTCTCAACCCCTTTTGTTCCTTTTACTTACATCATCCAAACTTTTACTGTCAATTTCCGTTTCGTCGCTGAATGACCTCTTTGGTCCCAGTGCTTGGCCTTTGGCCTCAGTTCTATATTCAATTCTCTCTCTCTCTCTCTCTCTCTCTCCTCTCTCTCTCTCTCTCTCTCTCTCTCTCGGAAATATATTTTGAAATTAAGAGAGTATGTTTAGCATTAAACCCATTTTCTGAGAAATTCAGTTCCTTTAGTCCATCTTGTAAAATTATTTGAGGTATAAATCCACTGGAAAGCAGACGAGACCTTGAAATGATCAATTTGACCTAAATATGGATCTGGAGAAAGTGCAAGAAATATTCGACATGAAAATGTGATATGTTTCGGTTGGTGCCAAATTATTTACCGACAGTTTTACGTCAGTCTTCTTGACTGAGCGGAGCTTTAAACCTTTTTCATTCAGTAAATGTTACATCGCTATAGTATCTAATTAATTGAATGTATTTCTGTTTGTAGATACTCCCATCTCAGTGATGTACCACCGACTGTTGTTATTATTATTATTATTATTTTCTATCACTGTCATCCTATTCGACTGGGTGGTTTTTTTATAGTGTGGGGTTCCGGGTTGCTTCCTGCCTCCTTAGGAGTCTTATCATTTTTCTCACTACTGTGCTGTTTCTAGGATCACACTCTTCTGCATGAGTTCTGGAACTACTTTGGCATCTAGTTTTCCCAGGTTCCTTTTCAGGAATCTTGGGATCGTGCCTATACTCTGTTTTTTTCCATCTGTCCACCCGCCTGTGGTGTTTGCGTTTGGTAACACTGCGTCCCGGGCTTTAGTTACGCTATGTGTAAGTTACGCTATGTGTAAGTTTTAGGTAAATAAAAAGATATCTGGGTGTATATTTGCAACTGAAAAGTGTTTTGATAATATACTGTATGCGAATTACACCGTTAATATTCGAAATAGGATATTATTGTTGAATGTAAGCTGAATGTAACTATCTAAAGCCTGGGACGCAGTGTTACCATACGCAAACACCACAGGCGGGTGGACAGATGGAAAAAAACCGTATAGTGTTTCTATGATTGTGGGTACAATTTCCACTGTCACATCCCATATCCATCTAATTTCTTTCTTCTTCTTCTTCTTCTTCTTCTTCTTCTTCTTATTATTATTATTATTATTATTATTATTATTATTATTATTATTATGATTACTACTACTACTACTACTACTCACCTGAAGGGGACATTATTATGGAACAGACCTAAAGGACATTATTTGCTCAATAAATGTGCCAACGTTTATTATTATTATAATAATTATTATTATTATATTACTCACCTTGAACATATATTATTATGGAACAAACCTGAAAAGTACTAGCTTACTGAACAAGATTTCACAGTGAGATGTCCGTAAGTCAGAAGAATTAGTAAATAGGTAAATAAATTTTAAATTAAATAATATATAAATAAATTTCGAAAAGATAGCAATGACGGCAATAACTGTTTGTTCATGCTTTACAGATCCTGGCCAGCGTCAGCTCTTGTACCGTACAGGTTCGGTACGTACCTGAACCTATGATACAGGTCAGGATCAGATGACTAGGTCCTTGAAATTTGAGAAACTGAATGAAAGACAAACAAACGGATGGACGCAACAAAAAACAAAGTTTGTACGTGTATCAGTGTGACACCCCAATTTTAATTTAAGCTTCTCCCCCCCCCCTCCCAACCCCCACTGCCCCCCATCCCTCACTCCTTAAATCGAGTTTCATTCCAGGACTAGATCATTATGCAAAAAACAAAAAGAATCCAGAAGAATTAATGAATAATTTACAGCTACTTCCATTAGGGCTATCGACTATTTTTTTTTTTTTTTTTTTTTTTTTTTTTTTTTTTTTTTTAATATGCAATACGAGTTTGATCGAGGAAAATTCATCGACGTTGTTTTTTTTTTTTTTTTTTTTTTTTTTTTTTTTTTTAAACTAAGGTGTTTTTATACCCGCAGGTTGGGTAGTGCCGTTAGTGCACCTCGCCCGGCGCGCTGTAGGCTTTACATAAGGTTCTTTGTCTCGTCCCTTCGGGCCCTAGCAGCAATCCTTATCACTCCTTTTACTGTACCTCTATTTATATTCTTTCTTCCATGTTACTTCCCACCATCTACTAACAGTTGTTTCATAGTGCTACTGCTTTGAGGTTTTCCTCCTGTTACACCTCTTAAACCGCTTATTCTCAATTTTTCTTTCAGCGCCGCTGATCGACCTATGAAGTCCCAGCTCTTGGCCTTTGGCCTTAATTGTCTTTTCTATCTTTGTACTTAAGGTGTTAGAATACAAAATGCGATCATGCTTTTGCTTTATTCCTTTCAGCACTGAATGACCTCATACGTCCCAGCGCTTGGCTTTGGCCTAAATTGTATTTTTTTTATCTACCTAAGGTTTTAGAATATAATTTACATTAATGCCTTTGTTTGTTTGTTTGTTTTTTTTTTTATAAAGTTCGTGTGACCTAAGCATTGTTGCATGACTGTCCACCCGACACTAGACTAAGACTTAATGGATTGCAAGTATTGATCGACGAATCTCTTGCAAGGGGTTGAAGAAGGGGAGGGAGTGTTTGTGGGGGGGGGGGGGGGGGGAAGTTGCTTTCTCTTCCGCCTGTTACTGCAAGCCACGAAGAAACTCGTTTAGACGGAAGGAGGTGTTGAATTAGGCTGGGGAATGTGGGAATTTCGTGTTTATTTTCTTTAAATATTCTCTTACGCCTCATTTACCTTGTATTATACTTGAGGAGATGGTGGGGATATCAATTATACATAAATAGTCTATATATATATATATATATATATATATATATATATATATATATATATATATATATATATATATATATATATATATATATATATATATACATATATGCATATATATATATATATATATATATATATATATATATATATTATGCCACAAAGGTAAGTGGGACAACAGACTGGTGCTAGGCCTTTCGACTCACTATCCTGTACTAGCAGATAACTTAATAAAGGATCGTAGTGTCGAAAGGCCTAGCACCACTCCATTGTTTCATTTACCTTCGGTGCATTTCCCTTTATATATATATATATATATATATATATATATATATATATATATAATATATATATATATATATATATATATATATATTATATATATATATACTGGATAATTCCTCGATAATCTGCTGGGTCAAAGATCACCGCAAAAGGAATTTGTTGGAGTCCATTTTTATGAAACCACGTCAACAAGGAATTTAAATCTCCATCCTGGCTTGTCCCTTGATCCTCTCTCCTCTTCTCTTTTGCTTAAAGAACACGCCGCCCAGATTAACAAACTGTAACCCCACCCCTCCCCCCTTTCCGTTCTTGTATATAATGGGCTGTCAGCTTTTATTATATTCAGTGTGAACTTGAAAATGTAGAATATATATGCTACGAAAGTACTCGTTCCCAGTCCCCAGTTTTTCACTCACCTTCCACCGTGAATTTAAGGATATATATATATATATATATATATATATATATATATATATATATATATATATATATATATATAATAAATAATGGAGCTTTTGGAATTGTAGAAAATATATAGACCTTAAAAGTGAACACGGAAAGGTTCACTTAACTGCAAGTTGGTATCCAAGCGCCTCAGTGGCGTGGTTGGTATGGTGTTTGCTTTCCACCTCGGTGGTCGCAGGTTCGATTCTCGGCCATTCCATTGAAGAGTGAGAGATGTGTATTTCTGGTGATAGAAGTTCACTCTCGACGTGATTCGGAAGTCACGTAAAGCCGTTGATCCCGTTGCTGAATAACCACTGGTTCCATGCAACGTAAAAACACCATACAAACAAACAAACAAGCTGATATCCGAAATCGTTATCTGCAACTGAAGCAATGGACGATGTGTCAGATACAGAAAAAAGCTATTCTTATTTTATTATTTATTTATTGAATTATTTTTTTTTATTTCCCCTTTCACTCTTATCGCGACCAAGTCATCTTATCACCTTATATCTCGTGAAGTCTTTATTCTTCTTTGCATTTGATAACCGTGGGCTCTTGTGTTATCTTATCAGTGACACCGCCGACTGTTATAATTGAAAAAAAAATTTTGGTGTTGTTTTCCCTTGTAATATAAAAGTGATTTTTGGTGTTGTTTTGCTTTGTAATTAAAAACTGATTTTTGGTGTTGTTTTCCTTTGTAAGTAAAAACTGATTTTTGGTGTTGTTTTCCTTTGTAAGTAAAAACTGATTTTTAGTGTGGTTTTCCTTTGTAAGTAAAAAGTTATTTTTGGTGTTGTTTTCCTTTGTAATTAAAAACTGATTTTTGGTGTTGTTTTCCTTTGTAATAAAAAGGTGATTTTATGGCGTTGTTTTCCTTTGTAATTAAAAACTTATTTTTGGTGTTGGTTTCCTTTGTAAGTAAAAAGTTATTTTTGGTGTTGTTTTCCTTTGTAATTAAAAAGAGAATTTTTATATTGTTTCAATTAAAAGATCATTTTGGTATTTTTCCCGTTTGTAATTAAAAAGAGAATTTTAATGTTGATTCCCCTTTCTAATAAAAAAAAGATTTTGGTGGTTTTCGCCTTTGTAACTGAACAAGAGAATGTTGATGTTATTTCCCCCTTGTAATTAAAAAGAGAATTTTAATGTCGCTTCCCCTTTGTAATTGAAAAAAAAAAGGATTTTGGTGTTGATTCCCCTTTGTAATAAACAAGAGAAGGTTAATGTTGTTTCCCCTTTGTAATTAAAAAGAGAAACTTCTCTTTGCTTTCCCTTTGTTTTGCCTTAGTTGTTCTTAATTGTACTGCTGTAGTTTTATGTAAATGTTATTTTTTTATTGTGAAATGGTTCGATCGTATTTATTCGTATTTTGCTTTCTTTTTTAAAGGGTTACTCCAGTTATGTGGAAGTTTGCTTTATCAAGCCGATGGAATTATTATTATTTTTATTATTATTATTATATTTTGGGGGGGTTTATCACAGTCCTCCAATTCGACTGGGTGGTATTCATAGTGTGGGGTTCCGGGTTGCATCCTGCCTCCTTAGGAGCCCATCACTCTTCTTACTATGTGCGCCGTTTCTAGGATCACACTCTTCTGCATGAGTCCTGGAGCTACTTCAGCCTCTAGTTTTTCCAGATTCCTTTTCAGTCCTCTATGCTTAGTAGTCCTCTCCCTCCTTCCTTTCGTGTTATGTATAGTCTGTCCGTATTTGCTCTTGGGTGTAGTGCTTTGTGTATTGTCATATGTTTCCTAGTTTTCTGGTCTATGTTGCGGAGTTCTGCCTTCGTCCATTCCACTATTCCTGCACTGTATCTGATTACTGGCAACTACCCACATTCCGGTGTTTATGGACTTTTTATCATATTCCCGGCTTTGAGTTTTGACTTGAGTATCGCCTTGAGTCTCTGCATATATTCTTTCCTGATCGTGTCCTTCATCTCTTGGTGTTTAATATCTCCTCCTTCCATTATTCCCAGGTATTTGTATCCCGTCTCATCTATGTGTTGATGTTGCTCCCATCTGGTAGCTTTATTTATCCCTTCAGTCCTTGTTACTTTGCCCTTTTGGTTTTGTATGTTGACTAAGGCGCATTTTTCTATTCCAAACTCCATTCTGATGTCCCCAGATACAGTCCTTACAGTCTGGATTAGGGTATCTATTTCCTTGATGCTCTTACCATACAGCTTGATGTCGTCCATGAACATCAGATGGTTAATTCTGTTGCCTCTTTTCTTGAGTTGGTACCCGGCATCCATCTTCTGCAGTACTTTAGTCATGGGAATCATGGCTACTACGAAGAGTATTATTATTATTATTATTATTATTATTATATTATTATTATTATTATTATTATTATTCGGTCGTAATTGGAGCAACAGCCTTTGGCTAATGCTTGATAATCGCTTGAAGTTCTCTAGAGAATTGCCAAAAAGTCATTGACTTGTATGCAACCTGTTTGTGATGTGTAGTCGTTATATTGCCGTCTTGGTTTTATGACATAATTCACTAGAGTGTGGACGTACCGTAATTGGAAGGTCATGAAATCATACCCTTTATAATTATTATTATTATTATTATTATTATTATTATTAGTTAAATAGCTTGTCAACCTACAAGACTTTGATGTTGAATTCTATGGGAAATTCTCTTTTCTCTAAAGGGTTAGTGCAGCGTCCCTTCTGCCCCTAGCTGCAACCCCTTTCATTCCTTTTACTGTACCTCCGTTCATATTATCTTTCTTCCATCTTACTCTCCAGCCTCTCCTAACAATTGCTTCATAGTGCAAACGGGAGGTTTTCCTCCTGTTACACCTTTTATTTGCTCTCAGTGTCCCTTTCAGCGCTGATTGACCTCGTAGGTCCGAGTGCTTGGCTTTTGGCCTAAATTTTATATTCCATTCGACTTCGAAGTTATTGATATCATTGTGAGGTAAATGGTAGTGAAGAAATTCTTCAGGCCTTAGGCCTATGTAGGTGTAATACCAGAAAGCTCATCAGCATTTGAAGTAGGGTATTCGTATCTTTCATTGTTCCTATATATATATTATATATATATATATATATATATTATATATATATATATATAGATATATATATATATTATTAGTTTATTCTGTCGTTTAATTGTCATAAATATCTCTTCTGTTCTGAGTTGAAAGAGCTGACAATGTTATATTTGTCGTCCTTTTCTTGTGATAGAAACTTAGTATCTCCTCTCTCTCTCTCTCTCTCTCTCTCTCTCTCTCTCTGAAACAGCATTCATTACCACTAGGAGAGATGCTGCCTCATTTTTCACACGAATATCCAACTTTCTCTCTCTCTCCCTCCTTTGAAACAGCACGCATATTTTCACACGAATGTTTAACTCTCTCTCTCTCTCTCTCTCTCTCTCTCTCTCTCTCTCTCTCTCCAAGTTCAGGGCTAATCTGCAGGTGACGTAAACTCACGACTTTGATTGACACACAGAACGCTGCAAGCAGTGCTGACTAATTGTCATTAGACACGAGAGAGAGACGAGGTGCCAAGCCTTCTTCTTCAACCACAGTGTAGCTTACAGAGTTGAGAGAGAGAGAGAGAAGAGAGAGGAAGGGAAAATTCGATTTGGGGTATAAAGCCTAGATAGATATTTGCGTTTTATTGACAGAATCGTCCGAACTTCACTCGTTGATAGATGCGGTTGGCTTAGAATTTTGTATTTTTCTTTTCTCTTTCATGCTAAGTTTTTTCTTTTTTTATTTATTTCATGGGTAACTAATGTCTCATTCGGGGAAATTGTTCCTCACATTCTCAGGGATTCTATATATATATATATATATATATATATAGTATATATATATATTATATATATATATATATGTATGATGTGTACAATATATATATTATATATATATACTATATATATATATATATATATATCTATATATATATATAGTTATATATATACTTACCATACACACTTTTACACGCACACCCACATACTTTTTATACATATCAATTCATATACATATATATATATATCTTATATATATTATATATAATATATAAAATATATGATATATCTATATCTATATAATATATAGTATATATATTAACTCACTTTCTACAACTCTCAAAACCTTCCACTTGAGTTCCAGCATCATGCTTATTTCTTTTCATCCAAATCCATTAACATTTGTTTTTTTTTTAGTGTTATCAGCCATTGCTTTGTTTGAAACACTGTTCTTATCGCAAATCCTGCATAAGCAATATCTGTTCTCTCTCTCTCGCCGACGTTAAGATAACTTATCTGTCCCGAATTGTACTCTCCACCAAGTTCTATTCAGTTTTTAAGCCTAAAATATTTTTAATAGAAGGACAGTTGATGCATTATACTATGAAAAATAGAATCGTAGAAATGAAGATTGTAAGTGGAAGTAAGACTGAAAAATCAAAGGAAATATTGATGTTTATTAGACGAAAGATTTTAGGCTGGTACTCCTTTTTATTATAGTTGATGGTAGACATCAATATCAGCTAAAACTGGTAAGAGGTTTTCTGAGATATTTACGGTGGAAAACTTTGTAAAACGTGTGAATTTGTGTAAAAGAAATAAATAAAGTGAGGATGTTCACATATACAGATGTCTGGCTGAGCTCCATTTAAGATCAAGGTATAAATGCGTTCCTGAGTTTCTTTTTTTTTTTTTCATTACTAAGGATGACTGACTATTTTCAAAAGATTTAACCGATGTATTAGTATACTTAATGGGTCTATGAATATGTGGGAGCAGTTCTTTTAAAAAACACACACACACTTACAGATATACAAAATACGCCAAATTACACTAAAAATGCGAGTGAAGTTGAATACTTTGATGAAATACACAAATTGAATTACGTTGTTCCAGGAGGTATTCTAAAAGTGGCCACTGTTTCTATATTTCAGGTGATTCCTCCAACCTCTCCTCCTCTTCCTCCTCCTCCAGTGATGGCTGAAACGAACGGCATCTCGGGGAGCCTGACGGAGGAGCTGGCTGGGAAGGATGACGTAGAGGGCGTTATAGTCAAACCCCAGGCACGGGGAGAATCCTCGAAGGCTTTCCAAGTCTACCCACGGAGATGGGCCGTACTTTTCGCCGTCACTCTCCTCAACATATCAAATGCTTCGGTAATTTAGCGCGTTCTCAGTTATTTGGAATGTTATCGGTGATGGGGCGTGTCTATAATGATATTCCTAGCAGTGTAACGTTTTCTCAATGATCTGGTCTATTTCCAATACCGTTTTTGCAATAATGATATTCCAATGATTTGGAAATAGACCAAATCATTGGGATGTATTCCCAATGATTTGGTCTATTTCCAATACCGTTTCCTGCAATACAGTGTTCTGTGTTGAGTTTTGATTTCATAGTTTATGCAAGTAACAGTGGTCGTAACAGTTCTGTTAAGCTTTGAACACACTTTTTTTTTTACTTATTCTTTTACTTATTCTTTTTCCGTATGGTTCGAAACTGCCTGCCTCTAGCCTAATAGTAGTTTCTAAGACCTGGGGGCGGACAGGAAAAAGTACGGGTGGACAGAAAAAATAAATAAAATGAAATAAACAAATTAACAAATAAATTAGAAAAAATAAAGCACGGAAAAATTATTCTTCAGTCTTTCCTTTCAGATCTGGATCTGCATATCTCCCGTGGCAACGAGAGTGGCGGAATATTTCGAGAAGGACTTGGCGGAGATCAACTGGTTCAGCCTCGTCTTCCTCTTCATCTCTATACCCTTCTGTTTCGTGTCGACTTTCAGTGTTAACTCCCTCGGCCTTAGGCCTGCGGTGTGTGTTTCCTGTTTTACACACACACACACACACACACATACACACACACACACACACACACACACACATATATATATATATATATATATATATATATATATATATATATATATATTTATATTTAATAAAAGGAGCCCATAAAAAACGCCAAAATATATAAAGTAGTAGTGCTATATTTCAGACTGTTGTCTCTCTCTTTTCAGAGACAGCTGTCTCTGAAATATAGTATACATACTTTCTATATTTTTTTTGGCGTTTTTTATGGGCTCCTTTTATTAGATGAAATTCTGTTTGTAACAGAAGATTTTTACAAGTCATATATATATATATATATATATATATATATATATATATATGTTTATGTGTGTGTGTGATTTATTATAATAAACAATTTATTTTCTACTAAACTGATCATCAAAGCTATCTAGATACCCATTTGTTCTTATTTCATGATTACCAGTGCAATGAGCTAGGATGCGCCTTGGTAATAAAATAATATAATAATACTAATATTGTACATGGCTATTTCTTGTGAATTCATTCATTTAGTCGTTACCCATTATATGCTTTACTTTATGCATCAGCCCAGTTCATTCACTGAGCGCCTCAGTGGCGTGGTCGGTATGGTCTTGACCTGACACCTTGGTGGCCGCGAGTTCGATTCTCGGGCATTCCATTGAGGTGTGAGAGATATGTATTTCTGGTGATAAAAGTTCACTCTCGACGTGGTCCGGAAGTCACGTAAAGCTGTTGGTCCCGTTGCTGAATAACCACTAGTTCCAAGCAACGTAAAAACGCCATACAAACAAACAAAAAAACCAGTTCATTCGTTAATATTCGCAAATCAATGATAGTGATATGATTTTTTTTTTTCCGTTTTTTTTGTGGGGTTCAAGGTCAGTTGATTTCATTTTGAAAACGCCCTTTCCCAATGTTTGTTTTGTTTAGATTCACATAGGTCACCTCTTTTTGGGTGTTTTTTTTTTTGTTTGGGTTTTGGGTTTTGTTGGGAGCCGGGCTCAACTGCTTAGGGGCAGTTGGCAGGGCGCTGGGCACATCGGGAATATTCTCAGACCTCAACACGCAGTTCGCCATAAGTTTGACGGGTCAGGTGAGAAATACTTTGTACAAATTAATTCTCTCTCTCTCTCTCTCTCTCTCTCTCTGACTTTAATTCGTCGGTTTTATTTTTCATTTCATTTATGAATAATTTTCTGTTCTGCCACTCTCCTTGTGGAAAAGCCCTAATGAATTTTTTTTTTTTTTTTAACTTTTTTTTTTCCATGTAATTTCCCTTATTAATAATATTATTTATATATAGTATAATATAATATGTTCTATAGTTAGAGGATTATGTATATACGTTTATGTATATGCAAATATATATATAAATTTTTTAAAAATCCATATTACAGTTCTCTCTCTCTCGCTCTCTCTCTCTCTCTCTCACCACACACACACACACACACACACACACACACACACACACACA
>NC_061087.1:94881692-94906692 GCF_015104395.2 Macrobrachium nipponense | reverse complement strand
ATCATTGACTGTAGCTAACACAGGTAAATATTGATTCAACCAAGTCGTATGAACCAGCCCGCTTTGACCAATGCCAGCGGGAAAGATAACATATTTGACATAGTCATACGATGATTTAAATAATTCTTCCTTCAATTTCTTGACCGAAGAAAAAAGTGATTGAACCTTATCTGTTTGCTATCTCTGCCCAAACGATCGGCATGATCTTCATCTTTGGAATAAGCCACGCTCTTTTGCGTGTATTCATTATCTTCAATTGGGGCACCGATACCGTATTGGGTTAATGTGGTAGCTATGGTGGGTAGATCAACTTCTTCGTCGCATTCCCAAGATGTGATATTTTCAGGTCTTTTCACAATGGCGGACCATTCAATACCCCTATCACGAAGACAGGCATATGATGCACCAGTGCGAGAATATAAAAAACCTGTCAATTCGGCATACGGATAAGCTCGAATGACGTCTGCCACCACACCATAATTCCTGCATGTCACACAATTAGTGGCCACTACTAAACATGTATTCCTCTTCCGGAACTTATTTTCGGACAAGTTCCTGAAAACTAACTTGCACGAGGAGGTTGATGAAGCCATGGCGAGAGTTCACGTCTTGGTGTGACAATCCTTCAAGAGATAATGAGCTACGAAAGCCCCGCAACTCGAGCCCCCTCTATCACCAATCACTGATTACAAACCAGTTGTGACGAAGCATCAAGTCTCTCCCAGCAATGATTCACACTAACACGAATAAACAAGTCTTATCATTCCCTCACGCCAAAGGTCATCCACACATCTCACTCCCAGCAATGATTCGCACTAACACGAATAAACAAGTCTTATCATTCCCTCACGCCAAAGGTCCTCCACACATATGACTCATTTTATCAAAATCAGTATCACTCCCAGCCATGATTCAAGGCGCTCAAAGGAAATCAGCCTGCAGAGAGACACGTTAGAGGAAAAGTCAATAAATAAATAAATAAATAAATAAATATAGAGGGAGCAGAACATAAAACTGATACACCTGAATTCAGGAGACGTCGTCAGAAAACTGGAATGATTTTGCATCTCCCTTAAGCATTTGGAGATCAGAAGAAGATTTCGCCACTGCACTAGGCAGACTTTTGCACATTTTACGTAGTTGTAGCCTAGATAAACTCCTAGCAAAGTAAGTACTACTGACCCCTATTCTAGCAAACGCCACACTATTAACAACAGCAGCATCAGCAGCCAGTGTGTCGTTTTCTAGTACCAGATTTAATACCCAAAAAAACAACATTTTCTACGACTTCAAATGTCGATTCCTAGTACCAGGTTTAACACAAGAAAACCACATTTTCGAGAACTGACTTCAAATCTTCCTGACTTTCTGTCACGCCCTTCCGCTCTAGACCTTTCATTTTATTCCCATTTTCTCCATCGCGTTCCGTATCGAGCCTTGTTCATAAAAGCATTAGGCTGAACGTAATCTCGGCATCCTATCTAGAAAAATAATTGGATAAGAATGACGGAATAAAAACCTTATTCTTCTAAAGGGACGAAAAAAGGATAAGGCAATTTGCTGGACAGGACCAACCTACACGTGGAAACCATTATCATCTTTATATTAGGGGTCAGGGTCATTTCCCCATTATTTCCCTATTATTCGGCGGACAAAAGCCCACGGCCTATGAAATTACAACCGTCTGAATGCCATTGTTAGTGTATAACTTTCGAATTAATATATTGTTTATAAACTCTGAAAGCTAATTTGTAATATATTTAAGAAAAATTACCCCTAACGAATTAAAACTGTTAATTACCTTTGACAACCAAATACCCATAACTACAGTTGGTTACAAAAGATAATAAATATAGAATTCAATGAAAAAGTTTTTTAAAACACGCTTTTATTAAAATACACTAAAAAGTGAAAAAATGATTTTATGAGACACACAAAGATCATGTCTGCAAAAATAAAAGCTTGGGCGCCAAACATGGAAGGAACTGCTGCAAGAAAAAAAAATATATTCTTTTATCTCTTGTAGCATTTCCTTCCATGTTTGGCGGGCCACGCTTTTATTTGTAAGAAAATACTGGTGTCTAAAATAATTCATTTTTCACTCTTTAGATCATTTTAACAAAAGCGTGTTTAAAAAAAATCTTGTAACTTTTTATTTTATACTCTTTAGTTTTGACAGAAATTGTAACCGATTTATGATTGTAGCCAAAGAAATTGATATCCTGTCGAGCTATTTAATGGGTCAAAGAAGAAAATGTCCAGTTCCCTACAAATCTTGAGATACTGGGAGAGGTCACCTGACTCCGTACAAACCTTATTACCCATGGCTGTGTAACAATTAGTGAAAGAGTCCAGGTCTCTGACGACCGTATAAGTTTCCTTATTAGGGGAAATTAATACGTAGCCAGGCAGATTCGATATTACTGGTAATGAGCTATTTGACATGTAAGTAGGGAATGGAGCTACTTTGTAAGATTTTCATACATCAGAAGGATCAAAGGGGATATTAATCATGATTCTATAATTTTCCACGCTTACTGAGATTAGGCTATAATAGAACTCAATCTTATGTGCTTCTAACAAAGGAGTATAAGCAAGTTTGTCACGCGCATTCTCTAAGGTTAATGTTAAATCTTTGATTGGTAACAAATGCGGCGACAGGACACCCTTTGTAGCTAAAGTGATTGCTTCAACATAGTCTTTGGATTTTTCAATAAAATGAGAAATCTTCATATGTATATGATCCACCTTCGAGCTGTAATATGCTAAAGTTGCGAGCAAGGATTGCACGTCTTTGATCTGATTTATGTTACTGGAATGTTCATTCACCAACGTCATAAGCTGATTTATTGACTCTAGCTGCCTGCGAAGTTCAGAGAAAGTTAATTCATGTTCATGTTTTAAAAATTCAATTCTCTTATTCTGATCGTTAATTTTAAGACGATTGGAAACGCCAAGTCCTAGGTTTGCTACAGATCTGAATAGATTAAGTGCAGCAAAGATAAAGGGGTTACGCCTTTCTACGTTAGCGTGTCTGACGGTCCTCATAAGGAGGTCGTGGACTAAGCATTCTGTTTCCGCCGTCTTGTTTTGCAAATCAAAAGACAATAACTCGGCGATACCCAAGGTCTGAGCAAGCAGATTTTCATCAATGTAAGGAAAGTAAAGTTTGTGCAGTTGATTCAGTGACTCAGCAAATCGCGATAATTCAGTTTTAAGATTAATGACATCATTCTCTGCCAAGAAAATCGCTTGCATATCAACTTCCAGAATTACATTGCTTGCTGTAAGGAATAGGTCCCCAGTCCTTTCAATGATTGAGCCATGACTGAATTGAATATCCTTTGTCTTGGAACTAGTCCCATACGAGAAAAAGGCCTGAAAGATCAGTACCAGTTCAAACAAGATAAGCTTCATGTTGGAAACCTGCAAATAGTTAATTATATATAATTACTCATGTTTAAATTAGCTACTTCTTGATTCAATGATATACAGATGAAAATATGTGATAATATATATATATTTTCATACAAGTTTTATATATACTAGTTTATTATGTAAGTTTTATATATAGGTATAAATATATTCCTCTCCCTTTTTCCTTTCATCTCCCCTACCACTAGCTTCAAACATGAGCCATAAAATCAAAATCTTGAAATAGTCTGTAATTCAAAGTTGAAATTCCATCAATCCTAAACCCATTGAAAACATCAGAATAAGTGACAGCTAGAGGTGTACCGAGGAAACTTTATCATGAATGTCACAGATGGGCATACTTGATCCTGGATTACCAGTCATCCACGAATCACATGCCCTGTTAACACATTTCTTCAGAGGTCTATAAACACTAAAATCCAGGGGCTGCAACTTGTGAGAGCATTGTGGAGGAAGTGATAGGACACTTATCCCATCCTTCCAAAAATCCAGAAACAAAACGGAAAATTATATAAATAAATAGGCTTACTATTGTTATCAAATAACGTGTGCCAACTTGGCCCATTTATTTTGAGCCAACTTGCCCCATCCCTACCATTTGGTACAAAAACACTTACCAGTCCACACCAAGAAGCCTTGAATTATTAATGTTAATGGCATAGAATCTTTAAACCATAAGGAAAACTATGCTATAATGGAAAAATAATCTTTATGAATGTATAGATGTTATAGCAAATAACAGAAAGATAAAAATATTTACTAACTACTATCAAAATCAAAATTTGTCTCATAAATTCGAGCTCCTACGTTCTGTCTCTATAGAATTTTGCTGGTAATTGAGGAACCACGAGGCAATTACACATTATATGTATTATAGTCATCTATTGGTAAACTTTAAAGTTATTTTGAGTGTGCCAACTTACCCCTGTAGCCAGAGAGAGAGAGAGAGAGAGGATTATGTATATACGCATATGTATGTGCAAATATATAGATATGAATAAATCTGATTATTTTTAATCCACATTATACGGTTCCTCCCTTTCTTCTTCTTCTGTTACATATTAATTATTGATATATACTCTGTCTTCCAGGTGATAGCAGCCATGGCGCAGTCCTTCTTACTCTTCATACCGACGAAGGTGTCACAGCTGTGGTTTCCAGATAACGCCAGAGCCGTGTCCACGACGATACTCTCTTTGTGTGAGCGAAATCAGACGATAATCAGTCAATTATCTCTGTTGTTTGCTTTTTGTTATCGTGATTTTCTGAATGGCTCGCCTCTGGGTCCTTGCGACTGGACTCTGATGAACACGCGCATGCGTGGTTCTCGGTGCGATGTGTTAGATAATGCAGGGTGTCCATAAAGTCCAAGTACCATTACAAGTATTTATTGCTCAGAAACCATATAACATAGAGTAATGCAGTTTGATTGTAGAATGTTCTACATTTCCTCAAGTTTACGTTCAGAGCACTTCATTCTACAAAAAAAAAAAAAAAAAAAAAAACTGCATTACTCTATGTTATATGGTTTCTGAGCAATGGAGACTTGTAATGGCACTGGGACTTTATGGGCACCCTGTATAATTCTATATTTAAATGTTTTATATGTAACTCATGTATTATAATCTTAGTTGTACTGGATCAGGTTAGCCGTTCTATATACATTCGTAGCCCGGGCTGATTAGATACGGGGGTTATTTACGTTTAGACTTGTGTACGAAGATGCTATTGAAATTTGTGGAACTTCTCCTTGATAACGGGTAAAAATGCCTAGATTCTCATAAACACTCAATTTGCATCCCAGTATAATTTAGTATCACACTGAAAGTACCTTATGGCGGCGTTTTCTGGACGAAGTGAACCATTTTGGAGAAAATCCCCCGTAGGGAGTCAGTTCCGTCAGTGGACCTTATGCAGTGCGCTGTAGGCATTACTTAAGGTTCTTTGCAGCGTGCCTTCGGCCCCTAGCTGCAACCCCTTTCGTTCCTTTTATTGTACCTCCTTTCATATTTCATATTCGCTTTCTTTATCTTAGTTTCCACCCTCTCCTAACAATTGATTCATAGTGCACCTGTTTTGAGGTTTTCCTCCTGTTACATCTTTCAAACCTTTTACTGTCAATTTCCATTTCAGCGCTGAATGACCTCAAAGGTCCCAGTGCTTGGCCTTTGGCCAAAATTTTATATTCAGTTCAACCATTATGGAATGACTCTGTTACTGATCGTTTAGACAATATGGAATTTTCAGCGATGCCTCGTTTCCATAGTTGTCTATCTTGTAGCAATCAGAAAAGGACAGAAAAGATTGAGAGTCGACTCGACCTCTCTCGTCTCCAGCGAGGGTGTTAACCGAGTAGCCGCCACGCTGCTCTCCAATTATTATAAGTTTGTTCTTTATCTTTGCTATCTGATAAACGTCATATTCAAGCAAAGATACATCTTTCTTGAAAACCTCTTTGGAAAAATTAAGCTAAGCATTTGTTAATCTACTTAGACTTTCTTTTAACCCTGTGCTTGACTTAAATATTCATCTTGCGTGGCTTTGGTTGGCCCTTGTTTTAGTTTGTGCAACCTGCAATTAGATTTTGGCTGGAAAACTGTCAGTTAGGCTGAGGTGACTTTAGATCGGGTCCAGGTTGTCTCTTAGGTACAGCTTTGGCAACTTGCAATTCTTTTACAGAGGATAGATTCTGGAATCAAAGTGAAGCTGGTCACATAGAATGGATTATCATCTGGAGAGCCAAGAATGAGGTAACCTGAGATTAGAGTGACTGAAGTACCCGGGCTAAACCTGAAATTCGACTATAATCTCGGATTATTTTGTGCATTGCAACCTCGCGTGGGTTTTTCGAGTTTGTTTATGTAATTTGACAGAATAGAATGAACTCGAAGACACGAAGACATATAAGTAAGTCATTTAAACAGCCCATTAATTAGTCGTCTAGTTATTTAATCGACTTTATAATGAACCAGTTATTACAAGTTCATTGGACAACATTTGAGTTTCGTTAACCATCTCATCAGAGGCAAGCATCCTGATGTCGTATCATATCGATAATGAACAAACAAATGATTGTTTATCCTTTCACATGATCAAAATCTTAGGTATCAGATAATATTACATCTGATAAGCTATCGCACTTACGTTATATTATTGTAGCAACTTAGTAGTATGATATAATGACTGATACAAGGTCAGTTATGACATTTAGACTAAAGCCAACTACTTACGTACTACTTTCACTTATGAAACATTTTAGTGTTTGATTGCTTTGTATTTTTTGCCAATTTGAATTAAAGTACTGAAATATAATCAAACTATTCTTGATGATTTCATCAGAAATTTCAAGTAGTATTTGGTATGACCAGTATCTAAATATCTTTTTAATGGAAAAAAATTAAATCTATCCTCGTATATATATACTCATTAGAAGCCAGTGGCGGATTTTAAGGGGGGTTGGGGGCACCTGGTCACGTGGCCCCCACTCCCATCATAAATAAGAGAACATTGATTTTTTTCAATGAATCATCATAAATAAGCAAAATTTGCTTAGTTAATGATTATATCAACAACTACTATCACTATATATGTGTGTGTATACATATATAAGTATTAATATATATGTACCGTATGTGTTACACGTTATATATATATATATATATATATATATATATATATATATATATATATAATAGTAAGTGGGCTCCTATGAAAAACTTCTAGATCCGCCACTGTTAGAAACCCGTACCAAATTTGACAAACAAACAAACAAAAATTTATAAATAAATATAATTGGTTAGTAAAAATTCCATTTAAGCAAATGGTTGTATGTGGATTAAGGATAAAGGATCAAATGATGGTGATCCAGATGAAGCGATATATATATGGATCTAATAATAATAATAATTTAGGCATATTTGCCATATGTCGGATACCAATTATACCGGCTATGAATATCTTTGTTTTACCTTTAGTTTATTGCGTACATTTTCTGACGCAAACGCCTCAGTGGCGTGATCGGTACGGTCTTGGCCTGCCACCTCGGTGGCCGCGAGTTCGATTCTCGGGCATTCAACTGAGGGGTCAGAGACGTGTATTTCTGGTGATAGAAGTTCACTCTCGACGTGGTTCGGAAGCCACGTATAAAGCCGTTGGTCCCGTTGCTGACTAGCCACTGGTTCCATGCTACGTAAATACACCATACAAACAAACAAACAAACAATTTTCCGACGCAAACTAGTTTAACATAAAAGATATAGAACTGTGAAAACTTAGTCTATAAGAGTAGCTAAAATTGCGCCTATTACGTTATAAATTTAATTTGTGTGTCAATTGAATTACCATTCAGTATTTCCAATAATAGATAATTTGTTGAAGTCTTAGCCACTGGCATTCATGATAGCAGGACATAATTACGAGGCTCTTTATCTACAAGATATAGCCATTAGCATAGTAGGAGGTTTCTGCTAATTGCATTTGCAGCAACTCTGCAATCGATGGGCGTGGATCATGTCTTGTATTGAAATAAATTGGCCGCAATTATTGGGTTATTATGTTAATCTTAATCATTCTAATGGTGATTGATGTGGCAGGCGTTAGAATTTTATTTATTTGTTTGTTTATTTATTTATTTATTTATTCATTTATTTCTTTATTTGCATATTTATTTATTTATTTATTTATTTATTTATTTATTTAGTTAGTTATTTTATTTTTGGGGGGTTATAATCTCAGTCATTCTATGATTTGGATGTGGCAGGCGTTAGAATTTTATTTATTTATTGATTTATCTTATACTTATAAATATTTATTTATTTATCTATTTATTTATTTACTTATTTATCTATTCATTTTCGGATATAATCTCAATCCTTCTAATGGTGACTGATGTGGCAGAAGTTAGAATTTTATTTATTTAATTTCTTTTATTCATTCATTTATTTATCTATTTATTACTTATTCTTTAGATACTTCGAAAATGCTAAAATACACTTTCAGAATAGCTTTGAGTGAAGTGACTATTGTCACATTTTCATTAAAGTTTTTGTCTTCAAATCCTAAGAAAAATTACCGTACTATAATACTGTTAATAGTAGCAATAGTAGTAGCAGTAGTGTAGCATTTAGAGCATTTTGAAAAATAGCAGTAGTAGCAGTGAGAGAAGTGGCAGCATTTAATATCACTACAAGAAATGACAATCACACGAACATTTCCTTCTCGCAGCGAACCCGCTGGGCATCGTAGTAGCCATGGTGGTCTCTCCCCTCACGGTGAATGAGAAAGAGGACTTCCCTCTCCTCAACTGGATCTTTATGGGCGTCGCCGTCGTGGCCGAAATCGTCACGATTATCTGCGTGACGAGGTGAGAAAAAAAGAATCAAAGAATCATTTTTGAAAAATACACGAAAGAGAAGTATCCGATTTTTGTGTCATTGATAAAAAAACATTATCTTTTTGCAGCTCCAAGCCGCCAACGCCGCCGAGCGCAAGCGCAGAAGAAGGCAACGACCAGCGAACCAAAGCATCCTACCTGAGCCAGTTGAAGGACGCTTTCACCTGCGTGCCCTACTGGCTCCTTCTGTTGGCCCTCGGCTGCGGCGTTGGGCTCTTCTCCGCCCTGGCCACCGTCACCCAGCAAATCCTCTGTCCTCTAGGATACTCAGATGTTAGGAGTTCCTTTAGAAAGTTTACAAAAGAAATCTGCAGATTTTTCATTCACTTTTAACTTCTCAGTGATAAGCGCAAGAATTATTGACTATAAATGCTGATATTTAATCCAAAAATTAGTAATTTTATGAAATTTAGCGAATAATTAAGCTCTTGTATCCTTCAACAGGACTTCGGAGGTCTGGCTAACGCGACCATGATCCTGTGTGGGTTCGTAGGATCTGCTGTGACGGGTATAATGGTGGACAAGACGAAACAGTTCACTCCCATCACCAAGGTCTGCTACGGCGCAGCTGCTGTCATGGCCATTGTTATGCTGGAAGTAAGATTTCACTTGTAACGGTTATTCATTTTGATTAATGTTTCAGGTGGCCACTGTTTTCTGTTTGCATTTTTCAAAGCTCCTGGTGAGTATTTAAAAAAGGAAGATCATGAGTCTTTACTTGTTTTTTTTTTCATCTGTCCACCCGCCTGTGGTGTTTTCATATGGTAACACTGCGTCCCGGGCTTTAGATAGTTACATTCAGCTCACGTTCAACAATAATATCCTATTTCGAATATTAATGGTGTAATTCGCATACAGTAAATTATTAAAACACTTTTCAGTTGCAAATGTACACCCAGATATCCTTTTATTTACCTAAAGCTTACACCTAGTGTAACTATCTAAAGCCCGTGACGCAGTGTTACCATACGCATACACCACAGGCGGATGGACAAATGAAAAAAAAAAAAACAGAGTATAGTCATTTTCAGGTGTGCTACCTTTGTTAGACTTAAAAAGGCATAGGTAGTGAGGTGTCATTTTTTTTTTTTTAATCTCATGATCGATCTTATATCACGCTGAATGTGTGTTAGGGGACTGTGTAGGGGGGGGTTGATTGGGGTGATTGTGGGGGACTTAGGTATAAAGACACTTAGAGAGACTTAGTACTAAAGTAACACTTGAGAAAGAGACTTAGTACTAAAGTAACACTTGAGAAAAGAAACAGAATCTCAGATAAGTTAGGAGAGCGAAGACTAAACCAAACCAATTTACTCTATCTATGTGCCTGAAGTGCCTTTGTCCTGTTCACCGAATGCCTGTCTGAGTGGCCATTGAAGGCGTTTGCGTTGGTAACCAGTAAAAGTTCAGTGCCAAGATCTTTGCGGCCACTAAAAGGTATTTTAAAGCAATTTTAACCGACTCAAGAATTTGTACCTACTTATTAATAACTTAGCCGTAGATTAGTCTAAGTTTAATAGGTTAATGATAGTTTAAGATGAAAAGATTAATGATTAATCTAAGTTTAAAAAGTAAATGACATCATTACCAGAACAAGTCACTAATTAAAAAATTTTGTAGGTTCATGATTTGAAATTTTTGTCAAACTTTAAACTCAAAGACCAGTAAAATTAACTCATAATAACGCAAAAAGCATGCACTCTCATGCACAGTAAGGCCTACAACCCACAGAAACGTCAAGAAACAATTGAACGTCATGGTAAGAATTATTTGAAAAGAATGAGGAACATGGCTCGGAAAATTTTTCTATAACTACCCTTTGTTCCGTTAGCAATGTTCTTATTCCTAGAAAGGCTTAGGGTTCATATTCTTTTAAAGAAATACCTTTTCAGCTATTATTCCATCTTTAATAGCATTCAACTCTGTCAGGCAGTTTTCCTTCCTTTCGATTTGTACCATTAGTACTATAAGCTTAATCTTAAAAAGGCTTCAATTTACAGTTATGATTACATCTTTGATAACATTCAACTCCGTCCGTCAGTTTTCATTCTTCTGGTTCTTTGAATTTTCTTTGATCTTTCACCTCTCTTTCCAGTTGTTCTTGGTGCCCTACCAGCCGGCCCTGATAGCCACCTTCACAGGTCTCTTTGGCTTCTTCGGGATAGGCACCTATCCGATAGGTCTAGAACTGGCGGTCGAGGCTACCTACCCAGTCGACCAAACCATCAGCACAGCTTTCATATTCATGTCAGGTAGGCTCTGATAAAAGGTTCGTGAGTTTAGTAACCAGAATTCAGTCATTTAACTGAAGCAGAATGTTATCTATTTAAATCAATCCTTTGGAACTTCTAAGTTTTGTGTTAGTCTTACGTAGTCATGAATCTAAAAGTTCTGTAAGGCATTAGTAAAGGGTGTTTACAACCACTTTTTAGCCTTTTACTTTACCTTCATCCCGCTTCCTTTCTTCAATCTAGCTGCCCAACCTCTCAAACTATTATTTCTTTGCGCAACTGTGGGGCTTTCTCCCAAATCTACCTTTAGATGCTTATACTTCATTTTCTTGATTTTCTGGATCTCTTTATCTTGCTGTCCAACCACTCCAACTCCTTCTTTTGATATATATATATATAGTCTTAAGAACTAAATGACCGAAAGTGTCACAGTTCTTGCCTTGACAGTTTAAAGTTCATAAAATTTAATAAAATCCAGTGTCGTCTTATGTTTGTGCACTCGTATCTCAGATGAAAAAGCCCAAATTAAGATCTCTTTTGAGGTTATAAGAGGTATATTATATACTTTCTGTAATAGGCGTAACTTAATTTGCAAAAGCACGTCCTATTTTCCAGTCTAAAAAAAAACAGAATTTCAGTGGTAAGAACAAAACCAGATAAGTTGTTAGTTCATAACTGTAAAACTCAGTAAGTCAAATCTTCGCCTTCCTTTCTTATATTTCTCCAAGGTCAAATCCAGGGGGTGGTCATCATCGCCTTGATAGGGTTACTGGCCAGACCACAGAAGGACAAATACGTTGACATCCAGGTCTGCACCAAAAGTGACGTCTCGCAGATCGAGCCCAAAGATTACACAGGTAAGGGTGGGTTAGATTTTGTTAAATTAGTTACCTTTTTAATAATAAATGTATTTCAATTTTGAACATGAAAACGGATGCAAGGAAGTAGGTAATTTCGTTTGAAATTTTGGCTGAGACTGGACAAATTGCTTGGTTTTTGATCGGAATTCTAGATGTAAGAATTGCACCTGGCTTTTATGTTTAATGAATAATTAAGTTCAAAGAAATAGGTTGCTTTCATCGGTGTCACTTGTCATTTCATATGGAGGCTCAAATATATATATATATATATATATATATATATATGATATATATATATGTATGTATGTATGTATGTATATATATATATATATATTATAATTTTTTATTTCTTCTAACACTTCACATTGATCTTCTTGGAACTCGTGCTATGATGATAAACCCCTTGATTTAATAAATGGCTTTGAATATTAATCTGTTTACAACCACCTGAGCTACGATAACACTTATACTCTGGTGATATACGACTTCTGTGATATGCATCACATTTATGGTACTCTTGTCATCTAAGCGTTTCTTGTTCTCTTTACGCTACTTAGGAATATTAATTAAGTTTATGAGTGTTGGGATATATAGTTTCTTAACTCTACTATAGAGATTTACTACTCTAGTAGACAAGAGTGGATACCAATATTTGTAAATTATGTATGTATAGGTATATATATATATATATATCGGCAATCAGCAGGGTCCATCAAACACATAAAAAAGTCCATGGTTTATTACAAAAACGTTTCGCACATAACTCAGTGCATCTTCAGTCTGTAAAATTAAAACATACTCATTAAAAATATTATAAATAACATTAAAAAGTAAATAAAAATATCAAAAATTGAAAAACTTAAGAATTAACTTTACTTTAAAAAACCATCACAAGAATGTGTCAAAAGTAAAGAGAGAACCCAGTGCCTAACACTTTTAAAGCCTGTTTAGAGTGGAGAAGGAAGAACGAATGACCAAGACTGCAGACCCACCCAAGACTTCAGTTATGCTAGATATAGAGGAGCAGCAGATACGTGGGAGTTTAAAGACGGAACCAGCCGTTTAATGTATAAAGACTCAAGGGTGGTGAGGTAGTTACTGTGGCTTGTACCACCAATAATAGAAAAATGTTTCTTATCAACTTGAATCCTGCATATGGACGCATGGTTCCTAATATTAGAGAATTCAGGTTTGCTAATTCTCTGTCCCGTTCTGAAACTATATCCCAGGTGACTGCAATATCTCATCTGCAACAACCTTCGGCAAGAACCAACATAAAATACAGGACATCCCGGGCACTTAAATTTGTAAATAATGTTGGATCTCATGAAGGTCGGCAGTTTATCTTTGTGGTTGAAAAATGTGCAAGTCTTAAGAGGATTGATAGGGATAAGACTTGCACATTTTTCAACCACAAAGATAAACTGCCGACCTTCATGGAGATCCAACATTATTTGCAAATTTAAGTGCCGGGATGTCCCGGTATTTATGTTGGTTCTTGCCGAAGGTTGTTGCAGAGAGATATTGCAGTCACCTGGGATATAGTTTCAGAACGGGACAGAGAATTAGCAAACCTGAATTCTCTAATATTAGGAACCATGCGTCCATATGCAGGATTTCAAGTTGATAAGCAAAAACATTTTTCTATTATTGGTGGTACAAGCCACAGTAACTACCTCACCACCCTTGAGTCTTTATACATTAAACGGCTGGTTCCGTCTTTAAACTCCCACGTATCTGCTGCTCCTCTATATCTAGCATAACGAAGTCTTGGTGGGTCTGCAGTCTTTGGTCATTCGTTCTTCCTTCTCCACTCTAACAGGTTGTTAGGCACTGGGTCTCTCTTTTACTTTTGACACTTCTTGTGATGGTTTTTTAAAGTAAAGTTAATTCTTAAGTTTTTTCAATTTTTTGATATTTTTATTTACTTTTTAATGTTATTTATAATATTTTTTAATGAGTATGTTTTAATTTTACAGACTGAAGATGCACTGAGTTATGTGCGAAACGTTTTTGTAATAAACCATGGACTTTTTTATGTGTTTGATGGACCCTGCTGATTGCCGATACAATATCTCGTCTGGAACCTTTTTATATATATATATATATATATCTATCATATATATATATATATTATATATATATATATAGATATATAATATATATATATGTGTGTGTGTGTGTGTGTGTGTGTGTGTGTGTAATGCATTAAGCTACAAATGTCCTTTGATGTGTAATTCACTCTACCTCGGAAGTAATATATCTTCATTTATGTTAACCGAAGGGGAATTTTTTAGTTGATAAGAAATTCGTCGGCTCATGGGCTCGCACCACGGAACCAAGAATTCAGGACTTACAGAGCATACTTGAAAATATATTAATTCCGAGGTAGAGCGAATTATATAAATATTAAAGGAATTTATAGCTTAATGCGTGTATATTAATCACGGTGATGTGATAAAATTCATATATATAATATATATATATAATGTGTTGCCTCGTCATAGATTTGCTTTAAACATGCTAGTGGTATTTCATAGTACCTCTCTCTCTCTCTCTATGATTTAATTGTTCAGGTCTGAATGAATATGGTTATATGGAAGACTCCATTTTTATTATTTTTATTTTGTATTTTAGAGATCTTCATTACACATTTATGTCTAGTGTAATGCACAGTAAATTTTATAGGCCAACTTTTGAATACATTTATCGTCAGTTCATTCATGTATTTAATTAATGCTTGTTTATATGGAAATTGATAATGTGTAGTTATATGCTTCACTTATGAAAGGGCTGTTTATTTCCAATGTACCTTGATACAGTAGTCGAATATTTCACCCAAGTTAAGATATTGTTTATTACATTGTGTATAACCATCTCTCCAAACGGTGATCCGTCCTTATATATCCCATCTGGGGAAATATGAAAATCGAATAAGAAACAAACAGAAAAATCAAATAAAAAACATAACTATGTGAAAAATATCTTATTTTAAGTTAAATACTCGACTACTCTTTCATCTTTCAATGTGTGCTTAATGAAAGGAGAATAAGTTCACAACTCATGGCAAGTAATAGTCTCCCCATTCAGTATCACTCGTCACATCCCCTGGATGGTCCCTCGTTATTCTTTTATTATTTGTCGTTTTTTTTTTTTTTTTTATTTCCTTCCAGTGTCGCTTTTGGTCGTCATGTCGTTATTGGTTCTGATGGTCACCCTGACGATCCTCTTCATGGAGACGCCGTACAAGAGACTGGAGGCCGAGAGAGCTGCCATGAAGAGAAAAGCGTCCGAGGAGTCTAGACCCATCTCGCCATCACCTTCCTCCTCCTCTTCTTCTTCCAGCTCCATAGAAGGAATGGGTGGGGAGGGAGCGCACACCGTTATAGGAGACGACGGTGGCTCCCTCAAAATCAATCACTCGAAACTGGCCAATGGTAGAAGTCCCTCAGTCGAGGAGAAGGAACCAGAAACCTGCAAAAATGGAATAGTTGAAGAAAGTAAACTATAGCAGATTTCAAGATACATAACCCAGTAAAACGTATATGCCAAAAATCGTTCGTGTTTTTCGTTGTCATCGTGTGGTTTTAGTGTTTATTTGTTCGTCTGCGCCTAAACAGTTTATGTTTTGATTTGTCTGCTGCTACTTGATGACGGGTATAGGTCTACATTCCACAGATTTACGCGGTTCACAAGGTAAAGATGAAGTTGAAAAGAAACCTTTCTAGCTTTCGACGATCCCTTCTTTCAGAACATTTAGGCAAGATGCCATACAGTTTCTGTAATTGTTGCTTTTTGTCCCAAATTCTTGTGAAGAGTTATGTCTTGTGATTATTAATAAGCAAATTTTAAATATAGCACCAGGATGGCTGACAGGATGAATAATCGGTTTTTCTGTTGTATTTTCCTGTTTTCAACGAAATTAATAATGACTTTTAGTCGAAGATATATGATTTTTGAGCTTGAGTAAAATACCCAAAGGAGTAATTTATGTCCAGCCAAAAAGAAAAAATAATGATAATAATAAAAGACGGACGAAACATACATGAATACTTCCCTAGTAACCTTATCGCTAGCTAACCTTCCCATACCAACCCTAAACTAGGGGGCTGTGTAATACAACCCCGCCCACCCCCCCACCCCTCTAAAAATTACTTACTCTGTCAATACACAAGAAAACATACCAGAAAAGCCATGTTCTTGTTTTAACTAAACTACTATTCAGTTGCGAGCTCATTCAATAATTGATAAAAAATATAATGTCTCATCGTGATACTTCATTCCGGTACTGCAATAAACCAATGCCATTATAGCGTTCGTCGCAACCCCCAAATTATCCATTTTATGTTTCAAATGCTGTAGCTACGTATAAAAATATTTTATGTTCATCGATATATCGGCTTCTAGTTATCTTGAGGAACATTAGCCTTAAATATGGACGTTTTGTGTGTTAACCTGTTGTGTGAATTGTTCTTGACAAGTCAAAATCGATTGCCATTTTACTTTGAGCATATTCTGAATAAAAAGAAAGTTAGTAGATAACCGATATTTTATCAGTAGTGAGCATCTCAAGACTAGCTTATAAATACGTATTTAACGTCTGGACATGGTCTGGTAACATTGTAGGGTTATTATTTATATCTATGAATAGACCGAAATCTGTAAGGTAAATCATGCAGAAAACTAAAACTTAGTTTCGTCTCCAGCAGATGGCAATAGCGTAGTGCTACGTCAGGTGTTCCTGACTTGCCAAGGGCTGTTCGTATTCGCAAAACCAAACAAACCATTTCTATAGCTTATCGCTTACTTAATGAAAAGAGAACGAATTATGGATCACTATCATTGGTGTTTTGTTTAAACCACACTAGACATATGTGCTTTGGGAACAGATACGTTGCTGGGTTATCTGATTTAAGCTTTTCAGCGTTAATTCGTGGTCTGGAGAGGGAAAGAGTAGTATATTTTACCTAAAACGTGAATCTTGTAAACTTTATTTTCAGGTTAATTTTATTATTGTTAGACTCTGATTCTAAATTATTATGGTTTATGATTTGTATGCATTCACATGGAGTAAGACAATGTCACAAGCGAGTCTTAAGCCTGCTGTGATGGTACTTGATTACTTTTTGGAAGTTTTTGGTAATTTTTCATGAAATGATGTTATACATTGACATTTTTGTCACACACACACACACAAACAAACACACACACACACACAACACACACACACACACACACACACAACACACACATATATATATATATATATATATATATATATATATATATATATATATATATATATGTTGGTGTGTCGTGTGTGTAAAATCTCAAAGTGTATGTACTGCTTCCAGAGTTCAGGTGAAATTCTGAAAGGAAATAAATCTTATAGTAACCCCTTCACTAGGTTTTACTGAAAATTTGATGTCCGTTCACAGAATCAATGCTCCGCCTTCATGACACCTAAGTAGAGTTGAAGATTGTCTTAATGCATCAATGACTTTCGTCACTGCCATATTAAAAGCAAAAGGTTTTCTCTTGTCATTCAGACAAACTGTTTTTGAGAAGTTGAATATATATGAATCTTGTAATGATGCCTGCGAAGAGTTAAGTTTGAAAATGATAGACTCGGAACTACTTTCATAGATGATCACAAATTCATTTGTGATTCGTTTCTCACCCTCTGTGGCCATAGTTTTATATTTGCATGTATAGGTCGCGCGTTGATTCGAGTAGGTAACCGGCATGAAAGAAATACGCAGCACTCAATTGTCTATTATTAATTTCTCTCATATTTTCTGATGTGTAGTATTCACTCCTACTTGGCATCTCATAGTAGGCAATGCGTGCTATGTACGAAAATACTTGAGTTCATTTTCGCGATATCCCAATTACCAATATTACATATTATCTATATATATATATATATATATATATATATATAATATATATATATATATATATATATATATATCATGTGTGTGTGTAAGAGATCATCACGGGAAAATAAAAGTAGGATGGTACCAAGACTTCAATAGAGTACCAGAAAATTTTAAGAAAATTACTTAATAAACAAGAAAGCAATATGAGGTCACAGTGTGCGTGCGTGCGTGTATGTATGTATGCAATAAGCACACACACACGCACACATATATAACGTATATATATATATATATATATATATATATATATATATATAGATATATATATATATATATATATATATATCTATATATATATATATATATATAGATATATATATATATATATATATATATCTGTAGAGGGTTAGTACCGTCAGTGCATCTCATGTCGGTGCACTGTAGGCCTTACTTGAGGTTCTTTGCAGCATCCCTTCTGCCCCATGGCTGCAACCCTTGTCATTCCTTTCAATCTACCTCCGTTCATATTCGCTTTCTTCCGTCTTGCTCTCCGCCCCCGCCCCCTCCCAACAGGTGTTTCATAGTGCAACTGAGAGGTTTTCCTCCCGTTACACCTGCAAAACCGTTGTGCTCTGTTTCCTTTCAGCGCTGAATGATCTCATCGGTCCCAGCGCAAGGCCTTTGGCCAAAATTCTATATTCCATTATATATATATATATATATATATATTATATCTATATATATATATATATATATATATATAAAAGCAAATACCACAGGAAAATAATAGGCAGAAATTCTAACGGTGCGCTTTCGTCCTTAATGAGACATTATCTCATTAAACTACGAAAGCGCTCGGTTATAATTTCTGCCTATTATTTTTTGTTGTGGTATTCGCTCATATAATGAAATCATTTGCATCTACTGTGATTATATATATATATATATATATATATATATATATTATATATATATATATTATATATATATATATATATATATATATACGTGTATATACGTGTGTGTGTGTAAAATACACGTCCATCCAATTACAAACAACATTCCTCTAATGACGATAACATTCCTTTTCGCGTGGGAGCAGCATCGTTGCCAGTACCAACAACAACACGGACACCAGCGTTACCAACGTGGGTGTGACGTTGCTCAAGACAGCGACTCTGGAATAGTCTCATGATTTCTCACCGCATGGAGCAGTTGAACCGCTGTTGGCAGTAGTAACCATAGATATATCTATGGTAGTCACTGTTAAATGTCAGTGCATCCGTCAAGTGGAAAGCTTTGGGCGCAGCAGTCTACGGCAATGTCTCATTCACAAAGTAACAGTTGTTTTAAGTGTCAGCAATTGCCAACGCCTGTCCACACCTGCCGAGATATCCGTTGAGGAGGAACAGCTTTCACCGAGCTTCTTTTGTCTTTCTTTAATGATGATTCATACTTTGATGCAATGATGACAATGATAGTGTCTAGTAAATTGAAGATGCATAAATTGTAATGATATATATATATATATATATATATATATATATATATATATATATATATATATATATATATATATATATATAGAATCTACTGGTCAACTTTTACCAGATACAAATACAGTTGTAATAGCCACAATGCCCTCTTAACTTCTCGAATTCTTTGCTCTTTTTCGGGTACGCTTGTCACTACAAAGCCTGAAAATCCAAGTTCAAAGAAATTTCTTCATCAAATTTCTTTGAACTTGGATCTTCAGGCTTTGTAGATTGACAAGCATATAACCAACCAAAAATGAGCAAAGAATTCAAGAAGCTAAGTGGGCATTGTGGCTATTACAAGCTGCGCATATATATATATATATATATATATATATATATATATTATATATATATATATATATATATATATATATATATATATATATATATAGTTATCTGCCATTCACACCTTTGCAAATAAATGGCACACGTAGCAAAGAAAACGTGCCCTGAATGTATAAAAGCTTATTTGATACTTTTCTACAATGTGATTTTATAACAGTTTCTTTTCTGTGATGCCTATGCTATTATAATAAAAGTCATAACGAAAAAATTGCATTTTCTTCTCTTCCTTGTACTGGGCGTCGGATTCTCTCTCCTTATTTTAATACTTAACAGATCTCAGAATATGTCCAAAATTCTCTAACTTCTCCTGTATTCCCGTAATTATTACTTCAGGGCACATTCTTGCGCCAGGCTCAGCTTTCTCTACAAAAACGAAGATGCTTTTTACTTCGTGTAATTTATGTAATTTCATACGTTTGGGCATTCATGGCATCTTAATTTATTCAGAGGTGCCTCTGCTAAGAGCCGAAGATGAACAGGTAAGGCAGGGGTTGGTAGGTTATTAGGATATTGCATTAATTAAGAATACAGGTCGAAATTTTTCTAAAGGTTAAGCAAAATGCTGATTTAAGTGTTTGGAGATCTTATGGAGATTTATTTTTTGAAGGAGACAGGAAATTTGTAGACTTTTTATTCTTGTTTTTTTTTATATACATATCTAAGGAATAATCTTGCTCGGTGTGATAATGATAACGCTTTTGATGCAATTTCGTCATTACGTAGTAAGTGTTTAAATGGTGTTATTTAGATAAATTTACGAATTTCATGAGGGAAGTACCACATGACATTCTACTTCTCCTAAAACTGAGCAGCTGATGAAGTTAATCATTAACTGATGAAGTTAATAATGAGTTAATGCATACACTCAACGAACGTGAGGCCAGAAATTGGTGTTTGCAATGCATTTGAAGGGAACAATTTTGGGTCTTTAATGGCAATCAGTGGCGGCTCGTCAGCTGTGGAACTGCAGCACACCCATATATATATATATATAATATATATATATATATATATATGCACAAAATTATGAATATATACATGAATATGAGAAATTAAGTATAGATTATTAATAATCTTTAAAAGATTATTGCAATTCTTTTGTTTTTGTAAATAAAGAAAGCAAATGATTGAAACAATATGTGGAACTGCGTGCTCAGTAGTTCTAATTTTGCTTGCAGGGTGATAATGTGGTATCCAGGCCGCACGTGAAAGGGAGGGGAGAACTGCCCTTTCGAACAGTGTTTATCTAGAATTGGTTGGAGGGAGAAGGTGTGTTTTGAAATTCGTCAAAGCTAGCTTAATCAACATGTACTATTAGTGACAGTGATCAAATTAGTGACGATACTGATGATATGTAATGCAGAATAATCAACTCAGTGGCGAGTTGACGTAATTGGGAAAAAAATAACCACATTAATGTCAATGAGTAAAATTCAGAATAGTTGCTTTCGGAAGCAGTTCTGCTGCCTTCCTCGACCGGAGAGAGAGAGAGAGAGAGAGAGAGAGAGAGAGAGAGAGAGAGAGAGAGAGAGAGAGAGAGAGAGAGAGAGAGAGAGAGAGAGAGAGCGTGCGTGTGGTGAAGCGCTAACCTTGGTAAGTGTAATAAAAGCAAGAAATTTTGCTTATTCTCGGCTGCAGTGACACCATGCGTTTTACTGCCAATTAAAACTCGACCATTTTAAGGTTTCAATTTTGACAATGCTCTTGGTTGGTTGGTTTAGGTTAAATCAACCTTCTGCCTAAACGGGCCATTGCCTAAGAGTGGTAAGGTGCTGAAAGGTGTAAGAGGCCTGATGTGGATTTTTAAAGTTTGAAACCTGACCATCCAGATCAGACGAGAAATATACAAAGTCCACAAAGACTTTGACATCGAATTTCGAAGCACCCCGCCGCCTGCCCATCTTGATTCGGTTCTGTAAGACAAACTGGATGTGTTGCCTTTGCAACGTCCCCTCCTTGTCTAAGCACCATGGTCATCGTTTCTGACTTTTTTGGTTTTTTTTTGTCACATATTTTCCGTTTTTACGTAAGCAATGTTTTTTATCTTCTATTATTTCATATTAAACCAGAGCTTTTCATATTTTGTTTACTTGTTTTACATGGCTGTCGCAGCATGAGTTGTAGAATTTGACGTTATTAGGTCTGCTTCAACCACACGCGCATTCCTACTGGCACTTGATAATGAGTCATACGAGAGTCCATTAATATATCTGTAATTAACCTAAAAATACACTTACCAATAATTTATTACTCTAAAGATTATTAAATATTACATATAAAGAACAATTACACAGAGAACCATAAAGGGCATTTATATAAGGGTAAAAACAAAAGTTATTATTGAACCTCGTTCCTTTATCTACCCGGTGAACGTGGTAGGAGGATTACCTTGTCGTATGGCGAAGAAAAATAATTAAAATGACCGCCAAATTTGTTTCACCCGTTATACAAGATAACCCAAGTGGATGGGGACCTTGCGATGTCCCTGCCCAATTCAAGGATATGCCATATCAGCCATTCTCGAAAGGAGATAGGCTGGGAAAGGTTAGTTTTGTTCTTTTGTTTACCTTTTCATGCCACAGTCTTGACGTTAAGTTAGGACAGCAACTTGACACTTGCCGATGAATGTATTGAGGAAATTCGCATTATTACCATTTTTCTGCGGATGATTGGCATTATGATCCTTTACTAAAGGGATTGAATTAGGCGACTGAAAAACCTGTAGCTTATGGTTCATGACGAGCAGGGCCCACCGGTCCCCAGCTGCATTGCCTTCGCAGGAGAAACGAAAAAGGCCGTAGGCTTTGGTAGTCATATTTAGGCTATTCTTACAGTACGCCAGGACAAATCACCATTTGGTCCGGGTAGTCTGCACAATAGGGAGACAGGGGTAGTAGGCGTTGGTAAAATACAGCTAACCCCACTACCACAGAGTGGTAGCCTAGGGCAGGTCTTGTGCTTCGTGTAGGGTAAACAATCGAATGGACTAGCTGTGGCCATCTTACCTGCTCCTTGACCTACCTTCCAGAAAAAGCACTTTAACATGTCCTGCCACTGAAGATAGACGCCAGTCACGAGCCATCGTCCATGGAAGCAACACCTTGAGACTTCTACTTTCCTCTTGAAGTGTTTTGTGTAGGGTAAACAACTGCGGACGATCCATCGTCATCACGCTGGCCAGGCCTTATTAACTCGATATTTAATTGGTGAAACAAGAATACAATTACAACTTTAAGCATAGGGTAGAACACCACGGCAGGCCAACCCTCATCACGGTGGACGGGTCTTATTCACTCTATATTTAATTGGTGAAACAAGAATACAATTGCAACTCTAAGCATACCATTTAAAAGACTGAAGTTTCGTCAACATAATGTGATATATGAAAGCCCCATACGAACTAAAATAAGCATGTGAGCTCTTCGTAAAATATGTTTTCAAGGCAGTTTTGAAATCCAATATGGCGGCTAAGTTTTGCATGGAAGGTTCTCATCAGTGACGGCCACCATCTTTCCCCAGCCTTCCCAGCACTCATTTGAACAATGTTAGCGTATATATGTAACGTTTATTGATCTTACTCAAGATTGCAGTTGTAATCAGCACAATAAAACAACATTTTGTTGCCTAGGGTAGAACATCACGACAGGCCAACCCTCATCACGGTAGACGGGTCTTATTCACTCGATATTTAATTGGTGAAACATGAATACAATTGCAACTCAAGCATACCATTTAAAAGACTGAAGTTTCGTCAACATATTGTGATATATGAAAGCCCCATACGAACTAAAATAAGCATGTGAGCTCTTCGTAAAATATGTTTTCAAGGCAGTTATGAAATCCAATATGGCGGCTACGTTTTGCTGGACGGGTTTCCTTTCATCAGTGACGGCACATCTTTTCCCCAGCCTTCCCAGCACTCATTTGAACAATGTTAGCGTATGTATGTAACGTTTATTGATCTTACTCAAGATTGCAGTTGTAATCAGCACAATAAAACAACATTTTGTTGCCTATATTAGTGAAAGTATGAAACTTGTTATTCCCGGGGTTATGGTTGGAACTGAATTCATTCTTACCTTGTAATCGGCGGTTTTTATCCTTACTGCCATCACAACTGAAACTCCACAGTGCTTATTTGATTGTTATTATACACATTTTGGTCTCAGTTCACTCCACATTGCACTTTAAACCCGTTGCTGTTCCTGGTTTCTAAGCGCGCGCGCCATACAAACACAATTTCGAACAGCAGACGACGACAGACACGAACCTGCAAAGTTTTATTCCCTAAACTGTTTACTTTACTCGTTATTTAGTTTAAATTTACTTTATTTAAAAATTTTGATTTAATTCATGTATATTATCCCTTTTTTGCAACCAAATTACCCCGAAAAATTACAGATATTTCTAAAGTAGGGTAGATCATCACAGCAGGCCAAGCAGGCCACCTACCATCAATGCAAGCCACCCTCCGAAAAAGTACATTATAACGCGTCCTGACACCCGAGATGGGCATCAGTCGCGACTTGTTGTTGGTGAGAAACAAAGGAGCTAAAGACCTCTACTCTCCTTTCGAAGTAAGTATTTTCTCCAAAGTTAGAAATTAAGGCCAAATTTTAAGATTTAAACAGAGGGTTACTGAAAACGGTTCTCAAACGTAGTGCAAATCTCACCAAAACGCGTTCAACATTTTTACTTACAACTCGAGGTATTTAGAAGATTGACGCCATCTCGATGTTTACGGAGTAGCTTGTGTCAATAAAACTAACCATTTCCTGTGATAAATCCGCACACCACTTGTACCCACAGACGCTGGAGCACTTTTATATCACAACAATCGAAACACGATTTCTCATCAACAACAAGCCAGGCGTAAACAGCTGTTGGGGTAGAAGATGACGAGAAGCGTGCTCTTGGCTAATTTTTAAATAAGTAGTAAAACATCAATATTTTACATATTATGATGATTTAATTTGAAAATATTCGTTATTGAAAAAGTAACTCGACTCTGACTCAAATTTAAGTAATTATTTTTCTGAATTAGAACGTTCTTTCAAGTTCTGTATTATGACGTCACGACATCTTGACTTCGTACCTATTGTAAATAATTGCTATACTCAAACTGTCATTGCAGAACAGTTTACCAGTTATTCATGCAGATTGTTTATCAGCTATACATGTAATTGTTATAATCGTAATGCGCATATATATCTTTATTATTTACTTTTTGGATATATGAAGATGTTTTTACTGCTGGATTATCGCCGTAGTGTGACGCAATCGTTTTCGGTCCATGGGCCTCTTGTCTGTTTTCGCA
>NC_061087.1:94812815-94881192 GCF_015104395.2 Macrobrachium nipponense | reverse complement strand
GAATTATTTATGACAAAAATTTTGTATTTTGTTGCTAGCATTTTTCATTGATTTAAGTCCATTATCCACAGTGTGCACCTCACTGTGGGAAGAAAAAGACAGTTGTATCGATCGTTTATGTGTTTATGATTCAAAAATGTGAATTTCAAGCCAGGGCCGGGTGAACCTTCTTCAAATCAAATCATGATTTGAGAGCTATGATTGGCTGGATAGGCTTGAAATTGTAATCACCATCTCCTCTAGGTGTTCAAAAACTTGATATTGAATGCCTTCAAAAAAAAAAAAAAAAAAAAACAAAAAAAAAAAAAAAAAAAAAAAAAATGGAGAATTATGTAAATACTTAATTTAATCATTTGCCCCCAGTTCTGCTTTTGGGAAAAATGCCATGATGACAGTTCAGCTATGTCTGAGGTTTTCTCAGAGTTAATTCACAGTTGCTTATTTTAGATTCTATGACACAATTTTTGTCTCATTTTGGTATAAGGTTTGAGTACATTCTATTCATTTTCTTTTTTCAGGTGTCAGATTGGACAGGAGCAACCTATCAGGATCGACGTTATGCTAGTATGTATAATGGAATTTTGTACAAGTAACTTACCCAGCAGATATATACTTAGCTATAGACTCGGTCGTCCCGACAGAATTTCAAAACTCGCGGCACACGCGACAGGTAGGTCAGGTGATCCACCATTCCGCCGCTGGGTGGCGGGGGTGGGGTCTGGACTATTCCCGTTTTCTAAGCCATAATTTCTCTGTCGGTTGAACGGACAACACCTATTGTTCGTTCCTCCATCTTGGATTTCAACTCGTTTGCCGAGAATTTGGATTGGTTTTTTGGTGACGTATTCTGTTTTTTCTCTGGCTTGGCATACGCTTATTGTGGACTGCTTTTCGACTTTGGTTTTGACTACTCTTTCACGATGTCTGACGCTAAGGCTTCACCTATGTTTAGAGTTTGCAGTAGGGAAGGTTGTAAGGTTAGGCTGCCTAAATCAGCATTAGATCCTCATAGTATTTGCGCTAAATGCAGGGAGAATGAATGTTCTTTTATTAACACCTGTGTTGAATGCGAGAACCTTACGGAGCTTGAATGGAAAGACTTATCATCATATGTTAGGAAGCTTGAGAGAGATAGAGTGAGAAAGGCTTCAGCTAGGTCATCTAGTAGATCTTGCTCCTTAGAACAAGAAGTTAACTCTCCTACTAACGATTTTCCCTTAGCGTCAGCTGCTTCTCCCTGTTCTGAATCCAAAGATTCTTCGTCAGAGAGGGAAAATGTAAAAGCTTCAATTAAGAAACTTCAAGCTCAGCTACGAGCTCTAAAACCAAGGTAAGAGTGGGTGATAGTGACTTGTGCATTGTCCCCAGTGCAGTGGAGGGGGCGTTCTTGACCGGTTCCTTCATGCTCCTAGGCCTAGACCGCTTCCAAACTCCCAGGACCAGGGGAGGAGGAATGTCGAAAGCCGCAGGGAGGATGCAGAAACATCCCCAACGGTCAGGCGTCCCTTCGGCAGATCCTGTGTAAAGTCCCAGGCTGCCTCGGATTGCCGCAGAAAAGGCGTCCTAAGGGAGTGTTTTCGGCCTCAGACTCTTCCTCTCCTAAACGAGGATGGAGTTCGGCCATCTCTTTCGCGCGCCCTTTGAAGAGAGCCTGGAAGGCTCCTAAAGGAGACGCGGCTGACTCCAGCCCAGAGCGTTTTCCCCGAGGATTGGCCTTCGGGACCTAAGAAGACTAAACAAGAGGAGCCTTCTCTTCAGGATCCTACGAAGAAGTTTTTGGTTAATCTGCAAGAGCAGTTAGCTTTTCTTCTCGTAGGCTCTTTTGCTAAGGACTCTACAAGGAGGAAGGATGTTTTCGCTCCCTGTTAAGAGTTCCGCTAAGCGCCCCTCTTCGTATAGGAGAGAACCCTCACGATCTCCAGGGCGTTTATCGCCTTCGTCGAGAGACTCGTCTGATAGGAGTTGTTCTCCTGAGAGAAGAGTCCTTTCGCCCTATAGGCTGTCTTCCCCGAAGCGCCCTCTGAGACGCCGCGAATCGAGAGAAGTCTCGATCGGTTTTAGGTTCAAGGAACCGGAAAACGATTTAAGTATCAGGATCCTTTGGGTCTGCAGGACCAGGAGCCAGACAGGCGCAAAGAGCAGCAAGACGCAAGAAAGGGCGTCAAGAGCTCAGAAAACAGGATTCAGGAGTCAGGATTCTGCTAGAACAGGAATCAGGACGCCATGAGCCAGGACGCCAGGAGTCAGGACGCCAGGAGTCAGGGCGCCAGGAGTCAGGGCGCCAGGAGTTAGGACGCCAGGAGTACGTTAGGCGTCAAGTGTTAGGGCGCCAAGAGCCTGTTAAGCGTCAGGAATCAGGACGCAGGGGATCTTATTTCAAGCACCCTGAATCAGGACGCCAGGAGCCTAGCAAGCGCCACAAACCTGGCGAACCTAGACAACAAGAGTCTAGTAGGCGCAAGAGTGTTTCCGACAGGCAGGAGCCTCACTCTTCGTATAGAAGTGCTAATGTTCCGCGCTCCCCTTCTCGGGAAAGGAGTTTTCTTCTCCTGGGAAGAGCCAGATCACTCCAAAACGGTCTCCTTCTGTGGATCAGTTGGACCAGGTATCGGAAGACGACGAGCCAGTAGATGTAGCAGTTTCTGACTACAAGAGACTTTCTCTTTTGCTGCTAAAGGAGTTCGGAGACTCCCTTCATCCTGCGGACCCTCCTTCACCAGGATCGTTGATGTCTAGCACTAAAGCTCTCAAGTCGTCTTCCTTCGTCAAGATGCGCCCGCTCTTTGTATGAAAAAGGCATTAAAGACTTTTCAGAGTGGTTGACTTCCAGAAGGGAAGCGGGCAAAACAGTTTTTTTCCTGCCCTCCTTCCAAGTTAACAGGCAAACCAGGAAGGTGGTACGAGACCAAAGAACCTATGGGTTAGGCCTTCCTTCTTCCGAGGATGCGGATTTTGCTTCCTTAGTGGACTCTTCTAGGAGGAAGTCTTTGCTGTCTGCTAAGGCAACTTGGGGCATGTGTGAGCTAGACCACCTTCTAAAGGGCCTCTTTAAAACCCTAGAAGTCTTCAATTTTATGGATTGGGCTTTGGGAGCATTAGCGAAGAGAGCTCAGGACACTGACTTTGTTTCCATGGAGGAACTTTCGAGCGTCCTGGCTTGCCTGGACAGAGCGGTCATGGACGGTTCCGTTGAAGTTGCCTCTCTTTTTGGAACGGGAGTATTAAAGAAGAGATCGGTCTTTAGCTCTTTCTTAGCAAGAGCAGTATCACCTTTTGCAAAGGACATCTCTTCTTTTTGCACCGTTTATCCCCGCACTATTTCCACAAGAGACTGTTAGAGAGGTTTCTAAATCTCTTACGGAGAAGGCACTCAGGATCTCCTCACGCACTCAGCCAAGAAGTTAGGCCGGCAGTGCCTATAGAGAAAAAAAGAGAGACCCTCTTTTGTACAGCCCTTTCGAGGTGCCTCCTCTTCTAGAGCCCCTCTTAGAGGTCCTTACCTTACAGACCTTACATCTTGTTCGGGTTGCCCCAGGTCCCTCAGTGTGAGGCACCTCTAATGTCTACCAGAGAGTTGCTAGTACATCTTCCGGTATATTTTGCATCTTCCAATCTTGGATGGTCTGGGATGAGCCAGATCACTCCAAAACGGTCTCCTTCTGTGGATCAGTTGGACCAGGTATCGGAAGACGACGAGCCAGTAGATGTAGCAGTTTCTGACTACAAGAGACTTTCTCTTTTGCTGCAGACCAGATAGAAGGAGTAGACCATCTAGAAGGTCCTTCGGGAAGTCTAGATGAGCAGGAAGTCCTCCAGACGAAAGTAGGCGCCAGACTACTCCACTTTGCCAAGTCTGGGCGCAGAAGGGAGGCGGACTCCTGGTCCCTCTATATCCTGAAAAAAGGATACTTGATCCCCTTCAGGGAAAATCCTCCTTGACGACAACTCCAAGGGAGTTGACCGCAAGATACTCGGATCCGGTCCGAAAGCTTGCTATTTTGCAAGCAGTGGAACAGATGATTTCCAAGGAAGCGGTAGAACTGGTTCAAGATCTCCAGTCTCCAGGATTCTACAATCGGCTATTCCTGGTACCGAAAGCATCGGGGGGATGGAGACCGGTTCTAGACGTCAGTGCTCTGAATTTCTTTGTATTGAAGAAGAAATTTTCAATGGAGACGTCTTCCTCTGTTCTATCTGCTCTTCATCCAGGGGACTGGATGGTGTCCCTGGACCTTCAGGATGCGTATTTCCATGTGCCAATTCATCCGGCAGCAAGGAAGTATCTGAGGTTCATGTTCCAAGGGAAAGTGTTCAGTTCGAGCGATGTGCTTCGGACTTTCGACTGCCCCTCAAGTCTTTACGGACATCATGAAGAATGTAGCTTATTGGCTACATCTGGAAGGGATCAGGATCTCGTTATATCTGGACGATTGGCTAATAAGAGCCCAATCGGAGAAAAAAATGTCTGGAGTACCTATTAGTTACTCTAAGTTGACAAAAGTCCCTAGGACTTTTAGTAAATCGCGGAGAAATCCATGCTGACTTCCCCAGCAGAGTATTGTCTATCTGGGGATTCAGATGGATTCTCGGGATTTTCTAGCGTATCCTTCGCAGGAAAGGAGGAGAACGCTGCTTAGAAAAGGTGGCAGTCTCTTCTTAAGGAAAGAACATTGTTCCGCGAGGGAATGGATGAGCTTACTGGGGACCCTCTCCTCGATGGAACAGTTCGTTTCCTTAGGAAGACTACACCTACGACCCTTCAATTTTATCTGAAGGAGAAGTGGGATTGGAAGTCCAACAATCTAGGAGATACATTTCCAATCTCGAAAGGGATCAAGGAGAATATCCTTTGGTGGTTTAGATCCACAGAAACTAAGCAAGGGAATCTCCCTTCGCTTACAGAACCCTCGCCTAGCGTTGTTTGCAGACGCCTCAGATTCAGGGTGGGGAGCGACCCTAGGTTCGGAAGAAGTGTCAGGCACTTGGGAAGGAGAACAAGTGTCTGGCACATAAACAAGAAAGAGCTAACAGCCATTCATCTAGCTTTGGTTCATTTCGAGGAACAGGTCTCAGGTCTGGGGATTCAGATTCACTCGGACAACACAAACAGCCCTCGCTTATATAAAGAAACAAGGGGGGACGCATTCCTTTTCCCTGTACGAATCAGCAAAGGATCTGCTGATTTGGGCTCAGGAAAGGAAGATCTCTCTCCTCACAAGGTTTGTGCAGGGAGAGAAAAATGTCCGGGCAGATCTGTTAAGCAGAAAAGAACAAGTCCTACCCACGGAATGGACTCTCAATCCTAGATTTGCAACAACTTTGGCATCTGTGGGGAAGGCCCAATATAGACCTGTTCGCGACCAACAAGAATCACAGATTAGAAACCTATTGCTCCCCGATCTCGGATCCTCAAGCAGTAGCAGTAGACAGCTTTCTGCTAGATTGGACGGGCTTGGACGCATACGTCTTCCCCCCTCCTTTCAGATAGTAGGGGAAGTATTGAGGAAGTTCGCTTGCTCGGAAGGAACAAGAATGACCCTCATCGCTCCTTCTGGCCGGCTCTCGATTGGTTCACAGAGGTGCTGGAGTGGTTAGTGGATTTTCCAAGATCGCTTCCACTAAGGAACGATCTTCTCAAACAACCCCACTTCGACAGGTTTCACAAAAACCTCCCCGCTCTAAGTCTGACCGCCTTCAGACTGTCGTTAAGGACTTTCAGAGCAAGGGGCTTTCACGAGAAGTGGCGAAGGCTATTGCAAGAGCCAGAAGAGTCTCCACTTATAAGTATATCAGTCGAAGTGGAGTTGTTTAGAAGATGGTGTAAGGGAAAGAAAATATCCTCTTCCAGTACCTCTGTAACTGAAATCGCAGTTTCTCCTATTTGAGAAAAGACTGTAACCTGGCAGTTTCAACAGTGAAGGGTTACAGAAGTATGCTGGCCTCAGTTTTTCGACATTAGAGGAATAGATCTGACGAATAATAAAGATCTTCATGACCTTATAAGGTCTTTGAGACCACGAAAGAAACATGTAATCAAGAAGCCTAGCTGGAACTTGGAGTGGTCCTCAAGTTCCTAATGTCGGAAAAATTTGTACCGTCTCACGCAGCTTCGTTTAGAGACTTAACGAGAAAGTCATTATTCCTTTTGCGTTAGCAACAGCCAAGAGAATTAGCGAGTTGCAAGCTTTGGAAGGTAAAGTGGGGTTTAAGAAGGATTCAGCGATTTGCTCCTTTAAACCATTTTTTCTAGCAAAAAATGAAAATCCCTCAAAGCCTTGGCCAAGAAGCTTTGAGATAAAAGGACTATCTTCATTAACAGGGAGAGAACTAGAAAGGACTTTGTGTCCAGTCAGGGCACTCAAGTTCTACCTGGAGAAGAAGAAGTTGCTGAAAGGTACAGAAGAAAGTCTTTGGTGCTCTGTAAGAGATCCGAAAAGATCGATTTTCTAAGAACGCCCTTACATACTTCATAAAAGATGTAATAAGGGAAGCTCACCTTAAGTGCGAAGAAGAGCATCTCAAGGTTTCTCAGAGTGAGAGCTCATGAAGTGAGAGCCATAGCTACGTCTATGGCATTTCACAAAACATGGTCTCTTCAGGCTCTTATAGAGTCGACATTTTGGAGATGTAATTCGGTGTTCGCCTCGATTACTAAGAGACGTTAAAATTTCGTACGAAAAGTGCTTTGCTCTGGGAGCGTATGTTTCGGCGAATTCAGTGCTGGGAGAAGGGGCTGAGGCTAATCCTTCCTCATTTTAGTTTAATGCTTAAATTACTGTTTATGGTGGTTGTTTTTATTGGTTAATTGTCAGAGGGAATAGGGAACCCTCTTACAATTCATAGATTATAACAATACTACATGGTAGGTGATCGGGATTTGCTTCAGTGCTCTTTGTGAATTTTTTTTTTAATAACCTTAACTCTGTCATGTAAGAGGGCGAGTCCTCCATTGATATTGACAAAAAGTCAAGGCTCTACCATGGTAAGTGGGTCAGCCCCATTGGTACGATCCAGTATAGGCTCTGTCGCGTAAGCGGGCTAGCCCCCATTGACACGATCCAAAGAGTTATTCAACCATAGGTTCATTCCTCGTTGAAACTCTTGAGGCAAGCAGACTCATCGACAGTAGTCATGAAGTCTTCAGCCCAATCAGGTAGGAACTATGGATTATGTTATCCAAGAACATAGGTTGTTTTTTCCCTGTGTTTTTTAATGTATTTAGTTAATAGTATTATTTTGTTTTAGCTGTCTCTTGCCCGGCCCACCTCCAAGTGGTGCCAATCAGCTAAGTATATATCTGCTGGGTAAGTTACTTGTTTACAAAATGATATTGTTAAGATACAATAAAGTTTTGTACATACTTACCTGGCAGATATATACGATTAATGGCCCACCCATCCTCCCCTCAGGAGACAGGTGGAAGAGAAATTATGGCTTAGAAAACGGGAATAGTTCCAGACCCCACCACCCAGCGGCGGGAATGGTGGATCACCTGACCTACCTGTCGCGTGTGCCGCGAGTTTTGAAATTCTGTCGGGACGACCGAGTCTACAGCTAAGTATATATCTGCCAGGTAAGTATGTACAAAACTTTATTGTATCTTAACAATATCATTTCAAATTATAATGTCTAGTATGAAAAGTAGTGTAATGAAAAGATATCTTTTCCTTTTAAGATTTTTTTGTTAGACCTTTATATATTTTCATAAAGTATCAGAAAGAAGCATTTTTGGTATTGGGAATGAGAATTTAATGAATTGAAGGAATTGATCTATGAATTTTCATACCATGCTCTTTTATTTATGGTATAGTACACTGTATGATATAGATGTAAATGCTTGGTTTATCTCAGTTGTGGGTAGGTCAACCTATGTTTTTCTCTTTCTCCAGTCAAATACCAGTCCACATTCGGTAGTATGCAACAGTATGCTTACTACCACGAGGAAGATGAGTCTACTTTCCAACAAGTTTACAAGACAAATGTTCCCAAGCCATTATACCAGCGTGGTCGTTACATGCGCAACCAGCGTAACCTAAAGAATCAGCGGAACCAAAAGGGTCAGCAGATGCAGGTTCTCGGCAAGGGCAACAAGAGAGAGTAAGTTTTCGTGTGAAATTAAAGTTTAGGAAGTATGGTACTTAGTGGAAATTGTAAGAAATATGCTCTTATGTTGAAAGATTCTCTCCTAGTTTTGCTTGGTTTTTATTAAATTCCAATTTCATGTTTTAACTATATACTTTCATTTATTTGCTAAGCAACTGGCAGAAGCAGCAGTACCAGCGTAATCGGTGGAATCGTAGTGGTCACCCTCCTATTAAGAATCGTGATGCATCAGTCACAGTCAGGCCAGAATGGAAGGTTATTGAGGAGATGGACTTCCCTCGTCTTGCCAAGCTGTCTCTACCTACTGTGGAGGATCCCAAAGATTTGTAAGTGTAGTACATTTGAAATGTGCATCGTTTGCAAAAGTTCATTGAATTTTATGCAGTTAGAGTTTGACTTTTTAGGTTTTGTAAGATATGTAACTATGTACTACTTTTTTTCAGGTATCTTTGTGGCTCTCTAGAATTTTATGACAAAGCTTATGACCGAGTTACTGTCAAGAATGAAAAGAAACTAACTCGTATCAATCGAATTTTCCACAAGGTCACTACCACTGATGATCCCATCATTAGACAGGTCAGTTCACTGTATTTTAAACTCCCCTCAAGTACTGCAACTACGTAGTTTTACCTCTCTTTTTAAGGCAAGCCAGTGTGCCTCACACCACTACGTGATTGGTTGGCTTGATTGTTTTCCCTCAAGAGTATTTTATGTTAAAATAGGTTATGTTTCTTAAAGAAGTTAGACTGTAATTCTTAAAAATATTGTTGTTAAGTGTTTTATCATGAGCTTCTGTCTTTTATACATGACTTAAGGAATAGAATTAAGGTTCTGTATTTTATACAAGACTCAAGGAATGGAATTTATTTTTTGTATTTTCTTAAGACTCAAGTGGATAGAATTTATTAGCATTTTCAGTTTAAGAATATGTTTCTCTGGTTATTTATTTAATATTTGTGTAGAATAATCCCTAGGACAGTTTTATGAACAAAACTTTGAAAATGCTAGGTGGCATTACAGGATTGTCAAAACATGTAAAACTTATTTTTGCTTCATTAAAAATATTTTCCCTATGTGGTAACCTGGGCCCAAATTCATAAAACGTTACTAATTTTGTTGCCAACCAAGGCTTAGCAGGCTGCTAAATCCTTCAGTATCCAACTATGTAGCAGCCAACTAAATTGATATTCATAAAATCTTGCTAGCTAGTTGCCTGCTAGTTAGCATTTTCCTGACTTAAGTATCCATTATTCCTTCCATATGACATGCTGGGGAGACCTTGCTTGAACGAAGTAGGGGATTTGGTCGCAGTAGTGTTGTTTTTAGCACACATCTGTAGTAATGAGTAGCAAATGCTCAAGAAAACCCAACTAGTCCCTAGAAGAGAGTATTTTCTTGGTTGTTAAATACGAAGAGTTCAAGGATGTCATAGATGCTAAGCACAAGGACATTAATATACAGGAAAAACAAGAGGCATGGGATTTAGTGCCAGCCCAACATCAAGCTAGATCTCCGCATATCAAGAGAACGATGGAGGCCTTGAAAATAAACTTAAGAAATGGAAAAGCAAATCCAAAGACTGCTTAATAGAAGCAAAGAAAGTAAGAAATTGACAGGAGGCAACAAACCTCCCAATGAACCTAATGATGCTCAGCAAAAGATGCTCTATTTGTGTGAGGAGGAGACACAGCTTTTACAGTTATGACAGGAGAAATAGAATCTGCTGTTTGGGAATCAGTCTACAAAGATGTAGAAGAGTCTGTCCTAGATGATTATAATGGTGAACAATTAGATACCCATAATGCAATTTGCATGTTTATAATGTATATGTTACTGGGCATGTTTATAATGTACAGGAGTAGAGATGGGTTCTAATATGATGCCAATATATGGATAGCTGGTACAGCCACAATTGTAAGTAATGGATATCAGACAGTACCATATATAAAACCAATGAACTTTTCATAGGATTCAAATGCTAAAGTTGTTTTGATTTTGTTTTCTTTTAGTCTCTGTCAAATATTTACTGCTGATATTAACTTAATAAGAATTAATGAACCAAACAAAAACTTCTCTTTCAGTTTTCTTTTGAAGATTGAAAAAGAAACCCACAAAATCATTGTGTATAACTTGTTTACTTATAAGTATTTAGATTTTATTTTACTCCACACTTGAGTACTTTCAGGCCCTATCTGTGGCCCATTTTCAAGAGATGTGAAGGTTGCCTTCTCTGCGGGGCCTTGACCCAGGGTGACAACCTACACATCTCTTGAAAATGGGCCACAGGTAGGGACTCGGGTGTGGAGTAAAATAAAATCTAAATACTTATAAGTAAACAAGTTATACACAATGATTTTGTGGGTTTCTTTTTCAATCATAAAAATTAATGTCGCATAACTGTTTCTCTGGCAAGTGTCCTACTGATTTAGTTGCCTGCCAAAGAAGTTAGAGCGACCCTTGAACTTAGCAAGCAACTAACTCTTGGTGGGGTTTTATGAATAACGTTTAGCACGCAGCTAGCTTAGTAAGTAATTAACTCCCTATTTATTTCCCTACTGGCCTTAGTAGGGTTTTATGAATTTGGGCCCTGATCTTTATCCTTTTGAAATTCAAAGAGGATAAAGATATGTCTTAATACCTTTTGTCATTAACAGCTGACCAAGAGTGATGGAAGTAATGTGTATGCTACTGATGCCATTCTGTCCACCATCATGTGCTGCACTCGGTCCAGCAATTCATGGGATGTCGTCGTCCAGAAAATCGCTGGAAAACTCTTCTTTGATAAGAGAGATGATTCTGAATTTGGTAAGAAGCCGTTTTTCATTTTTAAAGTTACTGATATTATCTGCCATGTGGTTTTAAATTACCTGGGAAAGTAATTACTTTTAGGCTGGAATAGTATTTGCATTCAAAATTTGTACTGTACTGTACTGCACATAAATTACTCAGACCATGACAATTGGAGCACAGTGGTCCCCCCGTATTCGTGAATAGTTAGAACCTGCAAGTAGTAGTTGGAACCTCTATGAAAATGCTCAAAACCTCCTATTTTGTTAGTTAAAACTCAAGAAAACCACACTAAAAAATTTTTATACTACTTTTTTTAACAGTTTTATTTCTCATAGAAAAATACCGCGAACAGGCAAATTTTCCGCGAATAGGAGGGAAATGTTCCAAATAAATTCGTGAATGCATGAGTCCGCGAATCTGGAGAATGTGAATACAGGGGGTCCACTGTACAAACTTTGAATACTTAGGTGTACATATTTTACAGTCAAGTAAATAAGATTGTTATGAATGCGGTATAATACCTACTTAAGGGTATCGGCGGCCTGTAATTTTGGCGATATTGGCTCAAATTCGTGAAAATGAGTTATCGTCATATTTCCATACATCTGGGTGCTGGCCATTGCCACACAAAAGATAATATCGATACGAAGCTTTTTAAATGGTTTAAAGGCCAATTTAAAGGCCACATCCAAGTAGAGAATTAAAGGTCTGGTTAGGGGTGGTTTTACTATTTCATTTTGCATTCATTCTTCAAGTATTTGAGTTTCTTTTCATTGCATTTTGTTTCGTATGCCGTACAATATGTTTTCCTGATAGAGATGGCAACTCTTCCCATGACTGAATAACGGTAGCCACTTGTCTCGAGAGCGAATTCTTGTATTTGTTTTATGCAATCATCCATTTGTTATTTTCAAGCAATTACAATACTTCCTCAGACTTTTGGACATCAATTTTGTATTATATATACTACTAACATGCCAAAAAAGAAGTTTAGTAAACGAAGGGAAGCAAGCTCTTGCAATATAAAAACTTATCATGAAGCTAAAAGTATAGACAGAGCTAATGTAGCTTCTCACATGTCGCCACCAGCCACGTGTGCTGACGAAGAGATGCCAAATACTTCCTATTACGAAGCTCCGAGGGAAATCTATTATTCCCTTGCACAAATATATAATGATGATGGTACCGACGACTTTGTTTTGAAATTATCTGATGATGAGGAGGGGGAGGAGGAAGAGAATGAGCATTTTCAAGATGTAATTGCTGTCCCTGACGTAGCAGGTGATGTCGGTGTTTTATCAGGAGCCATCTTGCTTGGTGAGTCGTACCCGCGTGAAGTCAGATTAATCAACAGATATCACAAGTTTAACATACGACTAGAATTTGAGCAAATATCTAGAAGTGGTTCGTGAACTATCGGTGATAAGATTAGTGTGAAAATAGTAGGATAAAGCGTCTTCTAAGTTAGTTTATCAAGTGTAATACTATAAATCAGAACAGATAGGCAGTAAGTTCCAACTGCGGGAAGAGGTGGCGTAATTTGGCGTGTCTAGCAGATTCGCAATACGATGAGGTAGCAGGAAGGGAACTGGCATTTCTCATCTATGAAATCAGCAACAGTCCTAACCAAAAAGATACAAAAGCATTCATAGATATATTAGAAGGATATAATCCTTCAAACTGGAACAAATCTAATGAAAACATCTTGCAAAATAATTGAAGAAGTTCCAAATAAAATCCAAGTGGTCAAGAGACTCATAAAGAAACTATACATAAACATAACATATTCCGACAAAGAAAATGAATAAGAAGTGAATCTTGTGAATATCCTAATTGATGCATTATGGAAAAAGAATGCCAAAAGCATGCAAACTGTGTAAGTTTGGTATAGCATAGTCAATCCACAAAACCTAATCAGAAAATGTGCTGCATGCAACATTCCGACCCATCCACAGTGTGCTGAGGTAATACAAGATTTGAGAAAAGATACAAGAATTTTTTGTTCAACATGTCTATCATGGATAGACAATGTTATTAAATCAAGATTGAATGTACAAATAGTTGAGGATGAAGAAGAAGAGGAAGAGGAAGAAGAAGAAGAAAAAGAAGAAGAGGAAAACGGAAGAGAAGTAAACAAAAATGAAATGACAGAAAAAAATACGGAAAACAAAGAACAAGATAAAAGTATGGATGCAGAGATACTCATTGATACTACATATGAGGCAATAAAGCAGCATACCTACGAAGAAATAAATTACGATATGACAACAGAAAAGCAAATCCCGAAGAGGCTCTACCCAGATCTATACAATGACGGGAAAGAGGAAAAAAATAAGACAAGAAAGACAAAATCTGCAACCTTTTGAAAAGAGGGAATTGCAGATTTGGAGAAAGATGTTACTTACAAAACATCTAAGATATGTCAAAACTATGAAATATTATGGTAAATGTGCATACTTAGATGGATATGGGGATGATTGCAGAGATCTGCATCCAAAAATATGTAAAAACCTAAAAGAAGGAAAAAAGGATGTAAGTTCGACAAAAAATGCAAATATATGCACCCTGTAGCCATGAATCATAATCAAATAAATAACCAACCAAGTAATAAAATCCAAAATAAGAAAGAAACAAATAAAGAGAGAAATCAAGAATATCAGGTAAAAGAGAAAAGCAAACCACCAATGAGATATGCAGAGGTGTCAGCAAAAAATTTCAAAACATCAGCTCCGAAATTCTACTCAAAAGATAATAACTGTATTTATTATGCAAGAGGATATTGCAGAAACGGAGAAAATTGCAGATTCAGACACAAAATGAATAATTATGATGAAGGAAGATCAAATATTATGGAAAAGTTGGATTTTTTAATGTCAGAATTTCTGGAAATGAAAAAAAGAACAACATACCAGAACAGGAAAGAGACATGGGAAAATCCTTATTACTACCAGTATTAAATGAAGGAGGGAAAACACGCAAACCATCATAGTGATGAATGCGCAGGGTTTAGTTACGAGTAACTCAAAAAGAAAAATAGAGTACTTAGAAGAACTAACCCAAAATGAAAGAAAATAGATATAATGAATATAGTGAAACCTGGTATTCCCCCAAGAGACTGGAATGAATGATCAAATAAAGGGTTCCAAACTTATAGATCAGATAGAAAAAATAGGAATCAAGGGGGAACCGCAATATATGGGAAAGACAAAAACAAGGAAACAAATATATGAGAAATATAGTAACTCAGAATGTGAACTAATAGCGGTAGAATTTGAATCTGAAAAATTGATGAACATAGTAATATATAGACCTCCTAATACTAAAGAGTTTGACTTAATAATTGAAAAATTGGATGATATATGTAGAAATCACAAGGACTGGACTATTCTCCTATCTGGTGACTTCAACTTTCCTTTCGTAGAATGGAAAGAACGAATAGGAGATTGTGGTTGTACTTATACATATAAAAAGAGAGTAATAGTAGTGCAGAAGATAAGAGGCAATTTGAAAAGCTATTAGATATGCTACTAGAATACAACATTCAACAAATAAATCACCTGCCAACAAGAAAGGAAAATACTTTAGACCTAGTATTTGTGAACGAGATGAATTATGTTAAAGAAATAATAGTTTATAATGCGAATATTTCAGACCATAATGTCATAGAATTAACAGTTCATTCCAAAGCAAGTGAAAATAGAGATAAGCAAGAAATGAAAAGTGGGAAGGATATGGAAATCCAACTTCTACAGTAAAAAATATAAAATGGTCAGAAATTAATGAAGAATTAAACAAAGATTGGGATAACATTTTCGTAAGTGATGACCATAAGGGTAAATACGGAGATATTATATATTGGAGAAAATAGTGGAAAAATATATACCGAAGAAGAAAAGTAAAACATCATTCATGCATACCAAGAGACAGAAGGATCTTGTTCCAGAAAATCAGAAAGTGGAAAAAAAGGTCTGCAAAAGAAAAAAAATGCATGGAAAGTTATAGAACTAAAAAGTAAGATAGAAAATGCAGAACAAAAGATTATACAATCAAAAGAAAATGAAAAACGGGAACTTGGAAGAAAAAAAACCCTATTAAATATCAAGCCAAAACACCCCAAGCTATTCTACTCAGATGCGAAGAAGATGAATAAAAGAAGAATAGAAATAGGCCCTCTGAGAATTGAAGGGAGATTAACGAATGAAAAAAAGGAAATTTGCAACATACTGGCAGAACGATATAAGAGAGAATTCACCCCTAGAATAGATAATGAAGATAATGATATAGAAGTAAGGGATGAAAATAGTGAATATTTAGCTGACAATAGATATTAATGAAGCTGATATTGTGCAGGCTATTAATGAAATTAAAAATGGAGCTGCTGCAGGGCCTGATGGAATTCCTGCTATTTTGTTAAAGAAAGTAGTTCATTCTATCCGCAAAGCACTTGCCAAAATATTATTAAAGACAAAGTGTAGATACAGGCAAGATTTATGATGAGCATAAATTAGCATATATTACCCCTACTTTCAAAAGTGGATCAAGACTAGGGAGGCAAGTAATTATAGGCCTGTGAGTCTAACATCACATATTATGAAAGTGTATGAAAGGGTAATGAAGAAAAATATTATGAAACAGTTTAATTAAAAAAGAAGTTTGTTTAAATAAAAGGACACAACATTGGTTTCGTACAAAAAAACACCCGGAAAAAAGTACACAAACCCAACTGTTAGTCCACCGTGAGAACATATTCAAAATATGAAAAGCGGAAATGAAACAGATGTGGTTTATTTAGACTTTGCAAAAGCTTTTGATAAAGTAGACCATAATATATTAGCGAAGAAAACAAAATTAGAAAACACAATATCGTGGATAAAGTAGGAAGATGGTTAAGAATTTTTTACACAACAGAAAACAGATAGTTATTGCAAACGACGAGAAAATCGGATGAAGTCAAGGTAATATCCGGTGTGCCGCAAGGTACGGTGTTAGCTGCAATACTGTTTGTTATTATGATTGAAGACATAGACAATAATGTGAAGGATTCGGTAGTGAGTAGTTTCGCAGATGACACAAGAATAAGTAGAGAAATTACAATTGTGATGAAGATAGGAACGCTCTACAAAGAGACCTTAACAAAGTATATGATTGGGCAGAGATAAATAGGATGGTATTTAAACTCTGATAAATTTGAATCAATAAATTATGGAGACAGAGAAAGAAAGCTATATGCATATAAGGGACCTAATAATGAGACAATCACAAATAAGGAAGCAGTTAAAGACCTTGGTGTGATGATGAATAGGAACATGTTATGCAATGATCAAATAGCAACTCTGTTGGCAAAATGTAAAGCAAAAATGGGAATGTTGTTACGGCACTTCAAAACAAGAAAGCTGAACACATGATTATGCTTTATAAAACATATGTTCGTAGTCCACTTGAATATTGCAATATGATATGGTACCCACACTATCAAAAGGATATTGCACAAATAGAGAGTGTACAAAGGTCCTTTACAGCTAGAATAGAAGAAGTTAAGGACCTAGACTACTGGGAAAGACTACAATTCTTAAAATTATATAGTCTAGAAAGGAGAAGAGAACGCTACATGATAATTCAGGCATGGAAACAGATAGAAGGAATAGCAGAAAAATATCATGGAACTAAAAATATCAGAAAGAGCAAGCAGAGGTAGATTAATAGTGCCCAAAACTATACCAGGAAAAATAAGGAAAGCACACAGGACATTAATCCACTACGCACCAGCATCGATAATGCAGCGTCTATTCAATGCGTTGCCAGCTCATCTGAGGAATATATCAGGAGTGAGCGTAGATGTGTTTAAGAATAAGCTCGACAAATATCTAAACTGCATCCCAGACCATCCAAGATTGGAAGATGCAAAAATATACCGGAAGATGTACTAGCAACTCTCTGGTAGACATTAGAGGTGCCTCACATGAGGGACCTGGGGCAACCGAACAAGATGTAAGGTCTGTAAGGTCTGTAAGGTAAGGAGTTTTTTATTGAGAAGTTACATGACTGAAAAAGAAGATCTTCTGAGTGTAAGCGACGATGGAGAAATAGTTTCATTACCCTTGAGAGCTCTAAAAGACGCTTTTAGTTCGACGTATTGTGGGCAGTGTGACAGCAATATAACACTTGAAATTGATAAAAAACAGTTTTGATGTTGACTTGAAACTAAAGTGTGAAGTGTTTTGGTGCCATCTGTTTTTCAATATACCAAAGTGCAAGCTAATGAAAGTGTGAAAACAGAACATGTCGGTGAAACAACAGCTTCATTTATATATCAAAACATGATAAATGGGGGAGGCTTGGCAGCCTTGAATAACACTCGAATTGCCTTAGGTGCCAAACCTTTAGCAAACAGCACTTACGAACGTTATAAAGAGTATATTGAACGGATAGCTGACCAGACCTTCAAGGAATCCATGAAAGAAGTTGATAAGCAATATTGAGATATTATGAAAGCATTGGGGTCAAACCAGATGAACATGGTAATTTACCTATCGAGGTAATATATGACGGCACCTGGGATGAAAAGGGAAAGGGGACATCAATCCCCCTATTGGCAATAGAGTTGTTACCGAGGCTTACATGGATTTGTTCTTGATGGGGAAGTTTTCAGTAAGATATGTAATTCCTGCAGTACTTTGAATAATAAACTGAAAAAAATAAACTAACAAAAGACAATATGATGTAGCTTATGAAAACATATACAGTCTGGAAAATGCAAAAAGAATTTTGACCAAGCTTCTGGAAATATGGAAGCTGCTGCTGCTCTCGCATTGTGGCAAAGATCACTAGACGAGGCAAATTCATATATAAAGTATTTGTCGGTGATGGGGATTCAACAGCATATAAAGGAGTATGCAGTTTGAATGAGGGCACTGGTCCTTATGGCAATCCATATCCAGTACTCAAGGAAGAATGCATAAACCACGTTCAGAAGAGGATTGTCTTTCGTCTCATGGCCTTGAGAAAAAAACAAAAAAATAGTTTCTAAATATGTAACAAAAACAAACAAAGTTATGTTTAGGAGTGAGCTTGGAGGACTCAATAAATGAGTGAGCACGGTGATAAAGATTGGAAAATATTTTGGCATTGCAGTAAGAAACGGAGCTAAAGACCCCAGCTGACCCTATAAGATACCATGAAAAAAATATAATGGCAATATTTTTACATCTGACTAGTGATGATAAAAATCATGATCATTCTCAGTGTCCCGTTGGCAAAGATAGCTGGTGTTTTTATAATCGTGATTTGGCAATGAATTTATCTCCCAGAAGTCACAAGAAGATGAAAGTAAAACTCCAGCTTACAGAGGAACAAAAGATCCCAGTTCGCCAAATATTTGAAGAGCTTTCCTCTGATGATTTACTGCAAAGATGTGCAAAAGGTCGTACTCAAAACCTAAATGAATCATTCAACAGTAAAATATGGGCAAAGTGTCCAAAGGTGAGACTTCATGGGAAGGATACTGCGACCTTTGCTTTTCATTTTTGCTGCAACGGAACATAATATCGGCTATGGCGGCAAGTTCATTGCTGCCTATTATGAGAAAAACGAAACAGGAGAAGCCTGAAAGGACCTTCAGATGAAAGAGAAAGACCAGGAAACGAATGTCTGCTATGCATTCAAGAAAGCAAAAGAAGCCAAAGAACATCAAAAGGAGGATATGAAGGAGGGGCTCATTAGCCTTCTAAACACTTGGCAGCGCAAGAGTAGAGTGGCGTTCTACGATAACCCCCCAAAAATAATATAAACTATTTTCTTTAAGTGATAAATGTTTTTGTTTTTTTAGAGGGAATAATATATCTTATAAAAGAGAAGGAAACAGGCGCCATGTAGGCTTTTCCAAGAAACTTGTTATGCTTCTAAATGCAAAATAAATGGTTAGGAAACTTTAACTGCGTTTTTTCTCAAAACATACATTTTCTACATTCAATTCTAAAAACTCCCTTATTTATGAATGGATTTTAATTATCTAAAAAGCAATTTGAATAAAGATAGTGAGAGAACACATCGGCAAATTCATTTTTCTTTTTTCTCTCAAAAAAATTTTTTTTTACTAATATCTAATACATAATTTGTTCATGAAACTTACCTGTCAGATATATATATAGCTGTATTTTCTGAAGTCCGACAGAATTTTAAAAACTTCCGACACACGCAGTGGTCGGCCAGGTGGTTAGTACCCATTTCCCGCCGCTGGGAGGAGGGGTATCAGGAACCATTACCCATTTTCTATTCATAATTTTTCTGTCGCTGGTGCTGAAAACACCTGTTTTCAGTACCGTCCGTCTTTAGGATTTTGGAAACTTCATTGCCGCTAAGTATCCTAATTGTCTTTTGATTTATTTACTTGGATTTGTGGGATTTGTGGCTAGGCATACGCTATCTTAAATTGATTTGAATTTGATTCATTTTTGCATAAAATATCTGAATCTAGTTAGGCTAGTTTCAGACGGGGTTGTCTGCAAAGATAGGGTGTGGCTACCGAAAGCTTCGGTAGATCCGCACTTGGTATGTACGAGGGGTATGGGTCTTGCTTCTTTGTTGAGATTTGTCATGTAAGGAGTGTGAGACTTTGTCTATTCCGTAAGGAAGACGTGTGATTCGTATGTACGCAATTAATCAGTAAACGTGTCTAATTCCGTAAGGAAGACGTATGATTCGTATGTACGCAATTAATCAGTAACAAAAGTCAGGGTAGTGAACCTGCTAACCTTCCTGTAGACTTTATTTTGCCTAACCCTGTAGTATGGCCTACGGGCTATTAAGATGTCTACGAGAGGTGCTCGCTCTCCTTCATTGCTGTGAAGTGCTACTTCTGTAATTGTTACTCTAACCCTGCAGTGTTGCCGGTTCGGGCCCTAAGCAGTGTCTGTAGAGGAATTGCCCTTTCTCTGATACTCTTTCGATTCGTATCTTAGAATCGAAAGTGCTTGCTTTAGAGAGTAAAAGTGAAGTGCAGAAGTGCAGTGATACCCCTTGTGTAGTGGAGGGTGCGTCAGATCGGCCTCGTTTCGCCTCTAGGCCGGGACCTCTGCTTGACTCCCAGGACCCGGGGAGGGAGCATGTCGAAAGCCTAAGGAGGGTTACAAGGAACCCCCACCGATCTGGCGTGCCTTCGGCAGTTTCTGATGAAAATCCCCAGACTGCCAAAGTGCGTGCGCGTGCACGAATCCTGAAAGCTTGCTTCTCGTCCTCCGAAGCGTCCTCCCCATGCAGGGGTTGGAGCTTTCGGAAGGACTCGCGCCCTCTAAATAGAAGCTTTATAGAAGAGGACGCTTCACGTCCTCTCTCTCTCTCTCGTTATGCGTTTCAGTGAGAAGTAAGAAGGCGAACGTCGCCTGAACTCGTGTCCGTCTTTCCACCGAGAAATACGTAAGAGAAGTCATAGTAGCAGGAAGCTTTTGAGAGCGGACGCCTGGGAAGCTCGGATGGACTCCAGGCGCGCGCGGGGGGGGGGGGTGCACGCCAATTGTGCGCGCCAGTGGACGCCAAGTGCGCGCCAGTGGACGCCGAGCGCGCTCCAGTGGACGCCGAGCGCGCTCCAGTGGACGCCGAGCGTGCTCCAGTGGACGCCAAGCGTGCACCAGCGCACGCCAGGTGTGTCGCCTGGCTGAACGTTTCTGTTGAACTCTTCAAGCTCTTGTTTCAGATATGGGCCTAAAGAATGTTTATCTCTACCTCCGGTGATACCTTCATACCTCACCTGCAAAGAATGTGAAGTAGGCAGTGCTTTCTCGGAGGAAGTTTAAAGTGAACAGACAACTTCTTCTTCGAAACCCCAGCAAGACATCGGGTTTCGTGAATTCAAGAGGTCTCTGTCAATTAATATTGCTTTTCGCATAGGTGGATGGAGTTAAGGAAAGCTCAAGGGAAGATCTCGTTTGCTCTACCGCAACCTTTGCCATTCTGCCAATAAATTTAAGTTGCCACTACCGCAGTCAAGACTTTGCGATAAGGCAGTTACGGTTATGTAAGGCTCGATGTCCTGCACGTCAGGACTCTCGGCAACGTTCAGTGGGATTCTTGCAAAGGCACTCATCAAAAGGACGCTCTTCAGGAAAGCGCAAGACAGGACTTCCTTTGCCATACTGCCAATAAATTTTAAGCTTTAGCAGGCAGTTAGTTGTGATACGGGAGAGGAAGCTGGTTGGAGAGTTTCTTCCTCTTCCCAGGATAATTTTGCAAGCTTTTTAGCCCATCTGAAAGGGTTTTTCAGATGATAGATTTTGTTAGTTTCTAGTCGGGACTACGCTGCCGAATTGAACATCGTCGTTCTACCTGCCGTAAGCCAGTCTCTTAACAGGATTCTTGCCCCTTCCTCGTTTGAGGACGGGAATCGGGAAAAAATTAAATGCTTGACTCCCTGGATTACGTTTTGTCAATTCAGTGACTTTCCCCCATTGACAATATACTTTCGTTTTGTCAAGTAAGTGGGTATCCCCTCATTGACAAAATATCTCTGTCCCGTAAATGGGTTAGTTCTCATTGACACACATCTCATTAACTTGATATTGCGTAAGCGAATAAGCTCTTATTGACAAGATTCGGAAGAGCCTCTCATTCGTCATTCGCAGACTCGTACAAGAAATAGACTTGTAGACTACGTCAATGAACGCTTATGATCCAGTACATAAGAAGCTTGAGCTGACTGCTTTTCGGATTCTCTTAAGTTTTGTTCATGAAACTTGCCTGTTCAGATATGTATGTAGCTGTATTTCCGAATTCAGCATATATATGTCTGCAGTAAGTATGAACAAACTTTATTGTGATATAATTTCATATTTTGCCTTGCGTTATTTTACTTCTGGTTGGTTCAAGTCATATACGCTTGCTGTAGTTACCTCTTCGGATGGCAACCGAGAGGTCTATTGTCTATTTTAAGGGACATTTAATCGTTACTCCCTGCAGCCTTCCAGGAGTTTCCGATTTATCTTTTACCGTTGTATGGTAGTGTTCTGACGACACAAACGATCTATATATTTAGCGTTTTCTGTTTCGCTTAAATATACCAGCTTGAGAGCTTTCTGCTCAAAAACATAACGGACCTTTTTTCTTCGTAGAATAGGGTAGCTGGCAACCCAGACATAAAGTTAAGAGACGACGTTCGTAAGCTGCTGGCTGCTGCTGTCACGCTGTGTCTGTCCTCCAGTCCAACCGAGCCAGTAACAGATCGGGCGCTGTCATGCGCGGTAGGTTACGTCTCTCTCTCCTGCGGGATTGACTGACTAACCGTATCTCTGTGCTGGCGGTTACGTCTCTCCTGCGGGATTGACTGACTAACTGTATCTCTGCCCTACAATCACGGACTTTAGCCTAAGATTGAGGGGATTTCTTACGTGAATGGAATAAACGTTGCATTCGTTTTGCCTTACTATTTTCAACAGAGTTATCTCTTAATCCTTTCGGTGCTCGTTTACCGCACGGTATAGAACTACGAGTCTACCGCAACATTGCACTTTTATCTGCTCTCCTGCTTAGGCAAAGCGCAGCCTTATTAGGGAAGTAAGCATACTCGGGGAGGGAATGGATGAGCTTGCTGGGGACCATTTCCTTCCTGAAGAAGTTTGTTTCCCCGAATAGACTGCAATTCAGACCACAGTTTTTTCCTACCGGGAAAACTGAAATATTATTAAAGATCTAGGAATGATTCTGAACATCTCTCAGTGCGTTTATCACCTGAGGTGATAGAAAGAAGGTGCCGGACATCTGGATAGGGTTTCAGATGTCTTGGATCTTAATCTGAAAGAAGTAAAAGCGATTCGGTAGTCCCTCCAGTCCTCGTAACGAGTTTTGGGAACCAGTGGTCCAGATCAACTCTGATATTCCACAGCTCTCTCATATCTTAAGAAGTATCTTCTCTCGGTCCCTGTTCGAGTTTACGAGAAGCCTATTATAACAACAGGCGTAGAATGTAACGATCCTCTAGAGGTTCGTTACAGGATTGCAAAAGTCCGTACGAATCGTCTAGATCGACGGCAGCAACTATTGACTTCCGAGTGGAATCTTTCTTTAGAAGTAAGTTGAGAGTTGTGGAGACTTTAGGGACGCCCTTTTCATTCTTCTCTTCGATATGTGAGGACGAAGAGGCTTCTTCTTTTCTGCTCCCTTATTCTCGATCCGGGATCGGTACCATTAAACGCCATCCTATGATATTGAACGGGGATGGATATTTAGTCTCTTTTCCCCTTTTTTTCAATCGCTTAGGAAATGTAATAAGAGGATTTATGACGTCACAGGGAGCGACAATGACGCTGATCGCCCCACCCCATGTTGGGCCTTCAGGATCCTGGATTCACAGAGGTCACGTACTTCCTAGTTCACTTTCCAAGGACCTTTTCCGAGAGAGTCGGTCTACTCTAACTCGAAAGGTACCTATAACTACCTATGTACATCTCCGCTCTGAGTCTGACTACGTTCAGGCTATCGAGATGTTGACAGGAATAAGATTACCGTCTTCCATTTCCGTCTGAAGAATGGGATAAGCTGGCAGTCACAACTATTAAAGAATACGCAAATATGTTGTTGACGGCCTTTGGGCTCAGAGATTTGCGTCTGTCAAACAACAAAGCCCTTCACGATCTTTGAGTTCTGTGGAATCTCGAACCTCGCTCATCATCTACTTTTTGTCTCACCTGTTTTCTCGGAGTCAGACACTCGTGCGAGATCAGGCGACATATAGTAGCCCTGAGTTGCTTGTTGACGAAGTCGGTTGCGTTTATACACCCCCGATGATCGTGTAACATGAGACCAGGTTGGACTGTCAGGCATTCTTCCTTCGGGACTGAATCGCCTTTTTTGCTTTTTGTTCTCGCTCCTTTCTCCTGGCACCAGAAGCTCGAGTCAGGAGTTGATTCGCTGACGACGTTGGGTTGCGTTGATACACCCCCAAGGTTTGCTTAGATTGAATCGCCCCAGGCAGTCCAGACACTCATCCTTCAGCGAAGAATAGTGCCTTATGGTCTTCAGGGTACAGCCTTGCTGTCCTTGATTCGTCTGACTGGTCAACTGGTCGGTCACCTGACTTTAGTACAGACGGCTTTAGAGAACACAAGGCGGTGTGCTCTCTAACCCTTCCGTTGTGGCCTAAGAATGGTAACCCGTTTTGTCTTGGGCCAGGAGCTTGGAAGCAAGGATGGCACAAGTTAGTGGGCAGGAGCCAGAGAGAGTCCTGTGCCCTGTCAGGTCTCTCAAGTTTTTTATCTACATAAAACTCAAGAAAGTCGAAGTCATTCGGGCAATCTGCAGTGTTCCGAAAAAAGACCAGACTTGCCCATATCGAAGAACAGCCTGGCTTTAGTGTTAAGGAGTTCATTTCAAAAATGCTCCTTCATTGTGTTTGCACAAAGATTTGAAATCTTTTTATCTTGAATGCTCACGAGGTGAGGGCGCGGCCTCGGAAGCATTTCAACAGAGCATGGCACTCAGCACATCCTGAGTACCATGTTTTAGCGAAGCAACTCTGTGGTTCACGTCACACTCCCTGCGAGATGTGAAGATGGCATATGAGATCTGCTGCTCGCTAGGGCCATACGTGTCTGCAGACACAATCTTGGGGGCAAGAAGTACCACTCATCCTATCCTGTAGAAAATGGTTAGGAAAGAGCTCTTAATTTAGTTGTTGAGTCGCCGACAACGGCGACTTCTTAACTCTTAAGCCTTAGTTTAACACACCTTAACTTTGGCTAGGTTGGTCAGGTGGTGATATATAATTTATATATATATATATTTATTTTACTTCTTAGCCCTCATGGTATGGTCAATATGGTCTAGTCACGTCGTGGTCTCGCCCCTGTTGACAGATCATTCTGGAGTTGCACCCAGCTATATAAGGTCCGTCCTACCAGTCGCTGGCAACTCTAGTAGCACAAGCAGAACTTACGTGGCAGTAACCACGAAGCCAGCTATGCTAACAGGTGGAACCAAGATGTAAATCATCTGCATGCATTTGTTTCCCAAAATCCTTCTATTCTGTCCCTTCCCACCTCCAAAGGTGGGATTCAGCTATATATATATCTGACAGGTAAGTTTCATGAACAAAATGATATTGTTATGATACAATAAAGTTTGTTCATACTTACCTGGCAGATATATATAATCAAGTACCCACCCACCTCCCCTCAGGGGACAGTGGAAATAAAAATTATGAATAGAAAATGGGAATGGTTCCTGATACCCGCCTCCCAGCGGCGGGAATGGGTTACTAACCACCTGGCCGACCACGCGTGTGTCGGAAGTAGTTTTTAAAATTCAGTCGGACTTCAGAAAATACAGCTATATATATATCTGCCAGGTAAGTATGAACAAACTTTATTGTATCATAACAATATCATTTTTATGGTATTTTTATTTATTTTTTTAAAATATTTTTTTTAAATAGCACACATCACATATTAGATTTCTGCGTTTGCCGTTTTATTTGATAGGAAATAAACTTTCTATTAATTTTTTCTTTAAATTGAATGATAAATAAGGAAGGAGATACACTTTAAAAAACAAATAAAAAATGCTATGTTTTAAAGAAAAATATTTGTTAAAAAAAGAGTTTTCATCTAATTCACCTGAAATTTTGTGTGCATCTTCATTCAAACTAGAGGTAACACCTGAGGAAGTTTGAACACCGTCACTCAAAATTAATTCCCGACCCCGCCGATACCCTTAAGTGAAGTGTGTAGCTTTTCAAAATTAAAAGATCTTTTTGTTCATGAAACTTACCTGTCAGATATATATATAGCTGTATTTTTCCGAATCCGACAGAAATTTAAACACTTACGACACACGCAGTGGGAGTCAGGTGGTTAGTACCCATTCCCGCCGCTGGGAGGCGGGTATCAGGAACCATTCCCATTTTCTATTCATAATTTTCTGTTCGCTGGTGCTGAAAACACCTGTTTTCAGTACCTCCGTCTTAGGATTTTGGAAACTTCATTGCCGCTAAGTATCCTAATTGTCTTTTGATTTATTCACTTGGATTTGTGGCTAGGCATACGCTATCTTAAATTGATTGAATTTGAAGTTCATTTTTTGCATAAAATATCTGAATCTAGTTAGGCTAGTTTCAGACGGGGTTGTCTGCAAAGATAGGGTGTGGCTACCGTAAGCTTCGGTAGATTCGCACTTGGTATGTACGAGGGGTATGGGTCTTGCTTCTTTGTTGAGATTTGTCATGTAAGGAGTGTGAGACTTTGTCTATTCCGTAAGGAAGACGTATGATTCGTATGTACGCAATTAATCAGTAAACATGTCTAATTCCGTAAGGAAGACGTATGATTCGTAATGTACGCAATTAATCAGTAAGCAAAAGTCATGGGTTAGTGAACCTGCTACCTTCCTGTAGACTTTATTTTGCATAACCCTGTAGTATGGCCTACGGGCTATGTATAGTCTACGAGAGGTGCTCGCTCTCCTTCATTGCTGTGAAGTGCTACTTCTGTAATTGTTACTCCTAACCCTGCAGTGTTGCCTTCGGGCCCTAAGCAGTGTCTGTAGAGAAATTGCCCTTTCTCTGATACTCCTTCGAATTCGTAACTTAGAATCGAAAGTGCTTGCTTTAGAGAGTAAAAGTGAAGTGCAGAAGTGCAGTGATACCCCTTGTGTAGTGGAGGGTGCGTCAGATCGGCCTCATTTCGCCTCTAGGCCGGGACCTCTGCTTGACTCCCAGAACCAGTGAGAGAGCATGTCGAAAGCCGAAGGAGGGTTACGAGGAAGCCCCCACCGATCTGGCGTGCCTTCGGCAGTGTTTCTGATGAAAATCCCCAAGACTTGCCCTAGTGGCGTGCACGTGCACGAATCCTGAAGGATTGCTTCTCGTCCTCCGAAGCGTCCTCCCCGCGCAGGGGTTGGAGCTTTCGGATGGAGGACTCGCGCCCTCTAAATAGAAGCTTTATAGAAGAGGACGCTTCACGTCCTCTCTCTCTCTCTCTCTCGTTATGCGTTTCAGTGAGAAGTAAGAAGGCGAACGTCGCCTGAACTCGTGTCCGTCTTTCCACTGAGAAATACGTAAAAGAAGTCATAGTAGCAGTAAGCTTTGAGAGCGGACGCCCAAGCCAGGGGCGCGCGGGTGCACGCCAAGCGCGCGCAGTGCCGAGCGTGCGCGCGCAGTGGACGCCGAGCGCGCTCCAGTGGACGCCGAGCGTGCACCAGCGCACGCCAGGTGTGTCGCCTGGCTGAACGTTTCTGTTGAACTCTTCAAGCTCTTGTTTCAGATTTGGGCTTAAAGAATTTTTACCTACTACCTTCGATGATACCTTCTACCTCACCTGCAAAGAATGTGAAGTAGGCAGTGCTTCGGAGTAAGCTTAAAGTGAACAGACAACTTCTTCGAAACCCAGCAAGACATCGGGTTTCGTGAATTCAAGAGGTCTCTGTCAATTAATATTGCTTTTCGCATAGGTGGATGGAGTTAAGGAAAGCTCAAGGGAAGTTCTCGTTTGCTCTACCGCAAGCTTTGCCATTCTGCCAATAAATTTAAGTTGCCACTACCGCAGTCAAGACTTTGCGATAAGGCAGTTACGGGTTATAAAGGCTCGATGTCCTGCACGTCAGGACTCTCGGCAACGTTCAGTAGGATTCTTGCAAAGGCACTCATCAAAAGTACGCTCTTCAGGAAAAGCGCAAGACAGGACTGCCTTTGCCATACTGCCAATAAATTTTAAGCTTTAGCAGGCATTAGTTGTGATAGGAGAGGAAGCTGGTTGGAGAGTTTCTTCCTCTTCCCAGGATAATTTTGCCAGCTTTTTAGCCCATCTGAAAGGGCTTTTCAGATGATAGATTTTGTTAGTTCCTAGTCGGGACTACGCTGCCGAATTGAACATCGTCGTAATACCTGACGTAAGCCCAGTCTCTTAACAGGATTCTTGCCCCTTCCTCGTTTGAGACGGGAATCGGAAAATAAAAATGCTCGACTTCCTGGATTACGTTTTGTCAATTCAGTGACTTTCCCCCATTGACAATATACTATAGTTTTGTCAAGTAAGTGGGTATCCCCTCATTGACAAAATATCTCTTTGTCCCGTAAATGGGTTAGTTCTCATTGACAAACATCTCATTAACTTGATATTGCGTAAGCGAATAAGCTCTTATTGACAAGATTCGGAAGAGCTCTCATTCGTCATTCGCAGACTCGTACAAGAAATAGACTTGTAGACTACGTCAATGAACGCTTATGTCCAATAACATAAGAAGACTTGAGCTGACTGCTTCGATTCTCTTAAGTTTTGTTCATGAAACTTGCCTGTCAGATATGTATGTAGCTGTATTTCCGAATTCAGCTATATATATGTCTGCCAGGTAAGTATGAACAAACTTTATTGTGATATAATTTCATATTTTGCCTTGCGTTATTTTATTTCTGGTTGGTTCAAGTCATATACGCTTGCTGTAGTTACCTCTTCGGATGGCAACCGAGAGGTCTATGGTCCATTTTAAGGACATTTAATCGTTACTCCCTGCAGCCTTCCAGGAGTTTCCGATTTATCTTTTACCGTTGTATGGTAGTGTTCTGACGACACAAACGCATCTATATTATTAGCGTTTTCTGTTTCGCTTAAATATACCAGCTTGAGAGTCTCTTTATGCTAAAAATAACGAACCTTTTTCTTCATAGAATAGGGGTAGCTGGCAACCCAGGCATAAAGTTAAGAGACGACGATGACGGACGATCGTAAGCTGCTGCTGTCACTGTCCTCTGACTCCTCTCCTCCCAGTCCAAACGAGCCAGTACCAACTCGTTCGCTGTCATGCGCTGTAGGTTAAGTCTCTCTCCTCCGCGGGATTGACTGACTAACCGTATCTCTGTGCTGGCAGTTACGTCTCTCTCTCTCCTACGGGATTGACTGACGAACTGTATCTCTGCCCTACAATCACGGACTTTAGCCTAAGATTGAGGGATTCTTACATGAATGAATAAACATTGCATTCGTTTGGCCTTAATAGTTCTACAGAGATATCTTACTCCTTTCGGTGCTCGTTACCGCACGGTATAGGACTACGAGTCTACCACAACATTGCACTATTATATGCTCTCTTTGCTTAGGCAAAGCGCAGCCTTATTAGGGAAGTAAACATACTGTGTGAGGGAATGGATGAGCTTGCTGGGGACCATTTCCTTCCTAAAGAAGTTTGTTTCCCTGAATAGACTTGCAATTCAGACCTCTACAGTTTTTTCCTACCGGGAAACTGAAATTTTATTAAAGATCTAGGAATGATTCTGAACATCTCTCGGTGCGTTAAGTATCTCTTGAGGTGATAGAAAGAAGTTCGCCCGACCGGACATGATGGAGAGGTTTCAGATGTCCTGGATTATAATCTGAAAGAAGTGGAAGCAATTCAGTCGTCCCTCCAGTCCTCGAAACGAGTTTTGGAACCATGGTCCATATCAACTCTGATCTTCTACAGCTCTCTATATCTTAGGAAGTATCTTCTCTCGGTCCCGGTTCGGGTTTACGAGAAAGAGCCTATTATAACAACAGGCGTAGAATGGACGATCCTCTAGAGGTTTCGTTACAGGATTGCAAAAGTCCGTTCGAATCGTCCTCGATCGAAGGCAGCAACTACTGACTTCCGAGTGGAATCTTTCTTTAGAAGTATGTTGAGAGTTGTGGAGACTTTAGGGACGTCCTTTCATTCATCTCTTCGCTAGGTTGAGGACGAAGAGGCTTCTTCTTCTCTGCTCCCTTTTTCTCTCGATCCGGGAGCGGTAACATTTAAACGCCATCCTATGATATTGAACGGGATGGATGTTTAGTCTCTTTTCCCCTTTTTCAATCACTTAGGAATGTAATAAGATGATTTATATCATCACAGGGAGCGACAATGACGCTAATCGCCCCATGTTGGCCTTCAAGACCCTAGATTCACAGAGGTCACGTCCTTCCAAGGACCCTTTTCCGAGAGAGTCGGTCTCCTTTAACACGAAAGGTACCTATAACCTCTCCGCTCTGAGTCTGACTACGTTCAGACATCGAGATGTTGACAGCATAAGATTGCAGTCTTCCCTTTCCGTTTGAAGAATGGGATAAGCTGGCAGTCACAACTATTAAAGAATACGCAAATATATTGTTGACGGCCTTTGGGCTCAGAGATTTGCTTCTGTCAAAACAACAAAGCCCTTCACGATCTTTGAGTTCTGTGAAATCTCGAAACTCGCTCACCATCTACTTTTGTCTCACCTGTTTTTCTCGGAGTCAGACACTCGTGTGAGATCAGGAGACATATAGTAGCCCTGAGTTTCTTGTTGACGAAGTCGGTTGCGTTTATACACCCCCGCATGATCGTTTAACATGAGACCAGGTTGGACTGTCAGGCATTCGTCCTTCGGGACTGAATCGCCTTTTTGCTCCTCGCTCCTTTCTCCTGGCACCAGAAGCTCGAGTCAGGAGTGGCTCAGGAGTTGATTCGCTAACAGACGTTGGGTTGCGTTGATACACCCACCCCCCAAGGTTTGCTTAGCTTGAATCGCCAGGCAGTCCAAACACTCATCCTTCAGCGAAGAATAGTGCCTTATGGTCTTCAGGGTACAGCCTTGCTGTCCTTGATTCGTCTGACTGGTCAACTGGTCGGTCACCTGACGTTAGTACAGACGGACTGACTGTGCATGTCCAGATCGAAGCTTTCAATATGGAACTTAGACACAGTCTGAAGTTCTTGATGTCAAAGCATTCGAACATCTCCTACCTGTTAACTTCTTGCATGTGATCAGGAAGGCATTTTTTTTAACCACCCTAGATACGACAAGGAGGGTTAGTGAGATTTTAAGCCATCGTCACAAGTTTTGGCTTTAGAGAACACAAGGCGGTGTGCTCTCTAAGCTTTTCGTTATGGCCTAAGAATGGAAACCCGTTTTGTCCTTGGGCCAGGAGCTTGGAAGCAAGGATGGCACAAGTTAGTGGGCAGGAGCCAGAGAGAGTCCTGTGCCCTGTCAGGTCTCTCAAGTTTTTATCTACATAAAACTCAAGAAAGTCGAAGTCGTACGGACAATCTGCAGTGTTCCCGAAAAGACCAGACTTGCCCATATCGAAGAACACCCTGGCTTTATTGTTAAGGAGGTCTTTCAAAAAAGCTCCTTCTTTGTGTTTGCACAAAGATTTGAAATCTTTTGATTTGAATGCTCACGAGGTGAGGGCGCGGCCTCGGAAGCATTTTCAACAGAGCATGGCACTCAGCAACATCCTGAGTACCATGTTTTAGCGAAGCAACTCTGTGTTCAATTCACACTCCCTGCGAGATGTGAAGATGGCATATGAGATCTGCTGCTCGCTAGGGCCATACGTGTCTGCAGACACAATCTTGGGGGCAAGAAGTACCACTCATCCTATCCTGTAGAAAATGGTTAGGAAGAGCTCTTAATTTAGTAGTTGAGTCGCCGACAACGGTGACTTCTTAACTCTTAAGCCTTAGTTACACACCTTAACTTTGGCTAGGTGGGTCAGGTGGTGATATATATTTTTTTTTATATATATATTTATTTTACTCTTAGCCCTCATGGTATGGTCAATATGGTCTAGTCACGTCGTGGTCTCGCCCCTGTTGACAGATCATCTGGAGTGCACCAGCTATATAGGTCTCTACCTCGCTGGCAACTCTAGTAGCACAAGCAGACTTACGCGGCAGTAACCACGAAGTCAGCTATGCTAACAGGTAAGGAATCAAGATATCAATTATCTGCATATATATGTTTCCTAAAATCTTCTATTCTGTCTACTCCCACCACCAAAGGTGGGATTCAGCTATATATATATCTGACAGGTAAGTTTCCTGAACAAAATGATATTGTAATGATACAATTAAAGTTTGTTCATACTTACCTGGCAGATTATATATAATCAGTACCCCACCCACCTCCCCTCAGGAGACAGTGGAAATAAAAATTATGAATAGAAAATGGGAATGATTCCTGATACCCGCCTCCCAGCGGGCGGGGAATGGGTACTAACCACCTGACTCCCACTTGCGTGTGTCGAAGTGTTTAATTCTGTCGGATTCGGAAAAATACAGCTATATATATATCTGCCAGGTAAGTATGAACAAACTTAATTGTATCATTACAATATCATGTTTCCAAAATTTTCAGCAATTTATTTTTTATTCGATGGAAGAGGTTACAAACTAGAACTAAAATAGTCTTGCGTATTTTACTAAAGGGGAGTTTGCAGTGATGAGTGAAGGCTCATTGATTTATTATGAGTGTGACAAAAATGTTCTCTAGTTTAAAGTATGCCAGTTCACTTTATAGTAGCTAACATACTATTAATAGCTTTTGCTTGTTTGATTGACATCTGTAGTTCATGTAGACCCAGAAATGTTCAATTGTAGATGCAAATTATGGCCAGTTCAATTCTTGCATCCACCCCAGACCACACAATACCTCAGAAAAGATTGGGAATGAAATAGTCAGTGAAAATAGAATTTTCATAATTTAGATTGTAGATAGCCAATTTCACTCAAAAAAAATTTTTTTTCATCATACATGTTTGCCCTGCCATGCATGTCTTTTTGTTGATGCCAAGGTTACTCAGTTGTTTATTTTCCCTTTTCTTGCAGATTTGTTGACAGTTAGCGAGACATCGAGTGAACCACCTCAAGAAGAGGGCAACTCCCTCAACTCTCCCAGGAATCTCTCCCTTGAAGCTACATTCATCAACCATAATTTCTCTCAGCAAGTTTTGAAAAATGTATGTCTTACACATTGTGTGCAGCATTCTGTTCCATGTAGTAATTTTATTCATTCATATTCACAGTAATATTTCAAAAATTATTTTTTTGATAGCACATGCTCACTCAAATTAGGATCATATGCTCATAAATGCACATTATGAATTGTCATTAGAGACAGCTAACACAGAAAGAAAAAAATATGCTAGGCAAGCATGTTTTTAAAATAAACCAGTACAGTAAAAGGCCTCAGATAAAAAGGTAATGGTATTTTTAGAGTTCATGACATTCTGTGTTATTTATTGATTATGACAAAGTTTTGCTAGTTATGACCAGGACATGAAATTTTGTTGTTGTTAATTCTTCATTTTTAAATAAATTCTTATCAGGAGTGAATGAAAGCTTCACTGCTTGAGAGTTATTCAGATGGGTTGAATATTTTTTCTAAAGCAATTTGGGCTTCCAATTATTTTTCTTTTTAAACTTAATTTCCTGAGCTATGATACTTTAACGAAATGACGTGAGCATTTCAGGCTCAGGCAAGTAGGCTTTGATTATGTTCTTGACTAGAAATATAGTATGAATGACGTAATAGATGAGGTTGAGTTTTGCCAGTATGATGCGTTTCCCTTGATGATGTACTATATTGTATCTCTTGGTATACTTCTTACTTGTAAACAACTTGCTGATCATCCACAGTATAAAGATTGTTTTGGTATTATATTGGAATTTGGGTAAAGTTTGATAGCTCTGTGAATGAAATAGTTTATTTCAGATCATATATCAACTGGGTTTATCTGATATTCCACATAATATTTACCTCTTATTGTGTGGTATATCAGATAAACCCAGTTGATATTTGATCTGAGGTAAACTATTTCATTCATAGGTCTATCAAACTTTACCCAATTTCCAATATAATACCAAAATAATCTTTGCACTGTGGATGATCAGCAAATTGTTTACAAGCATTTGTTTTTTGATATTGTTGAATGGTAAGCTCATTGGTATTCTGTATTTTCAGGATGGTAACCGTCACAAGTTTGAACATGAAAATCCATTCTTGGATGAAGATGAAGATGATGAGGTTGCCCCTGTTGGGTATCGGTATCGTAAGTGGTCTCTAGGCAATGACATCCACCTTGTTGCTCGCACAGAGCACGATTCTGTCCAGTCTGCTCCAAACAATGAAATTCACTTCATTAATATCAAGGTTTGTACTTTATTTTTTAATCAGCTATCTCTCTTTCTTATGACAGTTATTCTGTAAAAATTGGTAATCCTGTTTCCATTTCCCCTTGGAGACACAGGTCTTCCTTTTTGGATTTAAACTCCACTCCATTTTCCTTTCTTTTCCTCTTTCCTCTTTTTTCTTCAGGCCTGTATTATGAGGCTTCTGGATTGCCCATCCCATTGCCCTTTGTATTAATAGATCATTATTTTTATATATGAGACTTCCCAGTTATTATATGATTGGAGCTATATAATTACTGGGTAAGTATATACAAAACCTTAATTTATAAAAATATAATTTTTGTATATGAGACTTACCCAGTAATTATATAGCTCTGATCATATAAAAACTGGGTATATATCTAATGTCTTATCGCTTGGCGATAGACTTTTTTGTTCTTTCCTTACGACTGTCATTCGTAAGTAATTTTTGGTTCCTCTCATCTCCCTTGGATATCTTAGTAGAGAGGTTCTTCTGTGACTAGAGGAGATGATTCAAACAGTCAAGTTTGACAAGATAACAACTTTATTCTGTAACTCCATACTAGGAGATGCAGCTCGGTCGGACGACCGATATGTTTGATTGTTGGCGTGGAACTGCCATTCTAAAGCATCGCGTCGATAGCGGAACATTAGCTATCTCAGCAATTCATATAAAAACACATACGTAGTTCGCCGGCTCGGAAGTTACAAGTTTCCGGCGTAGGTTAACAGGTCAACCGCTTCCCATGGAAGTTGTTGTGCAAAGTTATCATAACATAAAAATGTTGACAAAGCTTAGAGCTAGATCAGGCTACTGCAGACAGCGCATAGCGTAATCTAGGTCTGCTTGGTCCACGTAGAACCCTCCTAATGCCATGACCCCAGGTCATTGGTTTATATTTACAGACCTTGTAAATTATATAATAATGTAATTATTACATTAGGCTCGGACTGCTACCTATTCAAGCCTTGAATAACAAAAAAAAATTACTTTAAACATTGTCCATAGGAGCGTGCTCGGTAACATACTAAGTGATTAAATGCATAAAAAGGTTCTGTTACATACCCTTGTTGACATATTCATAAACAAAGTAAATTAAAGCATGGAAAATATTGTAAAAAGATCCATGTTTGGTAATAATAATGATTATGTACCCAAAAATAATAAAAAAGGTAAAAATCAAAAACATGTATAACATGATTAATATGATAACAGGTAACCTGATTAAGAATAATGGTTTACCTAAATAATGATTATAGCATGATCATGATAATTGTTAAAGAGTACTTGACACTCTTTGTAATAGATAAATATAATTGTATATAGTATAACAATGTAATTCTGCAGAAATTCAATATAGGGCTGATATTTTATTAGGTGCCCGAAAAATACCTTTAGGAATATATTAATGTATAATATTGGGCTATAATGATTTATTAGGCGCCCTGGAGATACTTTAACTGTTCAAATGCAAAGGCGTGAGTCTTTCTTGTCTACATTTTTGCCAGCATACGGACCGCTTTTCACACAACACAATTCCAGACAATTCCCTAGGCACGAACTGAAGTGGCCAGGTTCAGCGGCCCTAAACGCAAACGACTTGAGTTTAACGGGGACGTCATCCAGAACGGGCCAGTACGTTCCCTTGGAGATCCTTCTGTTTACGCCTCAGCCTACGCCAAGCAAAGATGTTGACGGCGATAACCAATATGGCCGTCACGCTGAACAAAGGCTAGCAGAATGTAGTAACGAAGATTTTTCTCCACCTGCATAAGTCGGATGACGCGTGGCATCTCAGTCCAGTTGCGTCAGACGATGAGCTACTCGCGCGTTTGTATGGGAGAGGTAGTGATGGGATGATTGTGGTAGCCCACGTGTAGTTCGCGAAATACGCCTTCTCACGTATTATCGTGTTGACCCTCTGACGGTATAGTTTGTAGTATCACCCCGTACAACCATCGGCTGCTACGAAGATAGGGGCATGGGCGGTGGATGTGTCCGGACACACGACGTCGAATCCGGCCTTATCATAACGGATCCAGGAAAACCATTATTCATCCTGTAATTGAATTTATTACCGTAAAAGGGATAAAGTTTCCCCAGACAAACCTTCGCTTGTATGAGAGAAGAGCCGTTTAGCACTATGTCTAACTCACATGAATCCGTTGATATAGGATAGAATTCAAAAGAGTCAGCTGTACAAATTTTATTATTCATGGCTTCTGAACAATGAGTGAGTTTTATCTAAGTCTTTAATGACTGTAAATAAATGATTTCTTATCAGAAGAAATCAGTACATGCCCCGTTAAATTGGATATTACTGGATTTGAGTTATTCGTCATAAAAGTAGGAAACGGGCGTGCTATTTTGTATGATTGCCAAGCATCGGAAGAATCAAAAGGAATTGTGATCATAATTCTATAATTTTCAACGCTGACTGATATTAGGCTATAATAGAATTCTACTTTATGGGCATCTAATAAAGGAAACTATAACCTAGCTTCTCCCGTCCGTTTTCTAAAGTTAACGTCAGATCTTTAATAGGCATGAGGTGAGGAGATAACACACCCTTTGTTGCTAACGTAATTGCTTCTACGTAATCTTTTGACTTTTCAATAAAATGTGATATTTTGTACATGAACTTCCCTGACAGATATATACTTAGCTATAGTCTCCGACGTTCCCGACAGAATTTCAAATCTCGCGGCACACGCGACAGGTAGGTCAGGTGGTCTACCTTACCGCCGCTGGGTGGCGATGTACGAACCACTCCAGTAAGCTTGTCAGATTTTTCTCTGTCGCAGGGAACGATAACAACTGTTGTCGGTTCCTCTCGATAGTTTTTCGATTCTCGCTTGCCTGGAGTTAATTTGGACTTCTTTTGGTGACGTATTCGCTTTGTTTGGCTTGGCATACGCTGATTGTGGACCGGTTTGATTTTGAGTTTGATTTTCTTTAACGATGTCTGATCTAGAATCGGTAGTTAAAACTTCGGTTTTGTTTAGGGTTTGCGTGAATGAAGGATGTAAGGTGAGGTTGCCGAAAGCTTCGGTAGACCCCCACACGGTTTGCATGAAATGCAGGGGGAATGAATGTGCTTTTGCTAAACCCTTGTAATGAATGTAAGGGATTGAATGAAGAAGAATATAAGGCTCTCTCTTCTTATGTTAGGAAGTTGGAATGTGATAGAGTGCGTAAGGCTTCCTCTAGAAGTTCTAGCAGATCTAGAATGAGTGAGTTGGATGTGGATCCTAATAGTACTAACGTAGAATTAGAACCTTCTTCCCAAGTTGCAGCCCCGGCTCCCCGCAACCGAAGCCGAATGATTCGCCTTCGGAGGCGGCAGCTCTGAAAGCCAAGAATCGTTCTATGGATCAGAAGATTCGTCAGTTGGAAGGTAAGGAGAGTGTTAGTGATCAGTGCAGTGTCCCCAGTGTTGTGGAGGGTGCGTCTGACCGGCTCCTTAGTGCCTCTAGGCTAGACTCTTCCAGACTCCCAGTTCCAGTGGAGTAGGAAAGTCGAAAGCCGCAGGAGGGCTAGGGAGAGCCCCCACCGGTCAGGCGTCCCCTCGGCAGATCCTGAAGTACGCTCCCAGGCTGCCTCGGATCGCTACAAGAAGGAGCTCCAACGCCAATGCTTCTCCTCTTCGTCGTCTCCCTCTCCGAAGAGAGGTTGGAACTCCCCGGATGCGTCGCGCCCGTTGAAGAGGGCTTGGAAGGCTCCCTGCAGTCATTTGGGCTTCTAGTCCGGAGGTTTTCCCGGAAGAATCGTCGGTGGAGGCGAAGAAACCCAAGAAAATCCTGTGATCGTTCTTCTTCTCGCGCTCCTCGCTCGGCGCCTGCTTCCGAGGAAGAACAAGAAGATTCTCCTACGAGAGTACTCGCGGGACTTCAAGCTCAGATCACGGCGCTAGCAGACTCTCTAGCAGTTAGATCACGTAGGAAGAAGGACGTTTCTCTTCCGATCAAGAGATCTAGGCGCCGCTCTTCAGAGGATCGTTCTCCCGTCCATATGGGAGGTTTCGTATGAAGGTGGGGGCTCGCGTGAGCGCCCTTGCTCGAGGTGAGCTCCCTCGCTCGCGTGAGCGCCCTCGCTCGCCTGGCTCTCTCTCGATTTCAAGACGCCAAACATCGGTAGGACGCTCTATGGAGAAAGAAGTTTTTTCTTCAGATTGGATTCCCGCTTCCGGTAAGCGCACTGCACCTGCTCATCAGCGATTTCTTCAACTCCCTCGTGTGAAACTTCTCCTCAGCAGCCTCAAGATTCTAGAAGGCGCCCTTATACAAGTAGGCGTTCTTCTTCCAGATGTCACTCTCCTCGAGTGTCGGATCGTGACTTCTCTCCTGACAGGCATCTAGAGTCTGGTAGGAGTCGTGTGCATGATAGACGGCCTACTGTTAGCCGCTCCCGCAAGGTAGGCGCCAAGAGCCTACTGCACATAGATCTCCTAGTAGGCGCTCGTCTCTTTTAAGGCGTCATACTCCTGATTATTCTCCTAGGGGCAGACAACAAGAGTCTTTCAAGCGCCCTTCTCCGTGTAGGCGCTCTCCCGCTTCTAGGCGCACTTCTCCTGACCGTTTTTGTCTCTTGTAGGCACCAGGAATCCCGGAAGCGCCCTTCTCCAAGTAGGCGCTCGTTAGTTTTGAAGCGCCCTTCTCCTGAATGTTACCCTCTTGTTAGACGTCAAGAGTCTCGCAAGCAGCCTTCTCCTAGTAGGCGCATTTCGCCTTCCAGTCGGACTTCCGTTGATCGTACGCAACTGGACAGGTATGGAGAGCTGCGCAAGCGCTCTGCTCCTCGATAGGCGCTCTTCTCCTGGCAGCCGCTCGCCTCAGGATAGGCGCATAGAGTATAGTAGGCGCTCGCCTCCTCGTAAGCGCCCTGTGGACGTTTCCGAGGATTCTCGGAGTAGGAGCCCTACCTCTCCTTCGGCTGAGATTCCGTATACCTCGAAGAGGGAGTCTCATCGTAGACTTCCCAGATCTTCTCATCGTTCTCCAGTGGATGTGAACTCTTCTAAGAGAGGGCGTTCTCCAACCTCTCGCTCAACTCCTGCTAGGATCCCTTCGTCACATAAGGATCTTCCGCGCTCGCCTCGAGAAGACGTCCTAGAAGGTTCGGGATGAGGAACCGAACACTTCTGCTGCTGTCTCTTCTTACAAGAAGCTTACAGAGCTACTTTTAACAAGTTTTTTGGGGATTCCCTTACGCCTACGCTCCTCCTCCTCCTCACTCACTTTTTTTCAACGGCGAAGACAGCGAAGAGTTCTTCTTGTGTGAGGATGAAGCCAACTCTTTCTATGAAGAAGGCACTGAGGAGTTTTGGTTCCTGGATGGCTTCCAAAGAAGAAGCGGGGAAAACGATGTTCGCTTTTCCTCCTTCGAAGTTATCAGGACGCGCTGGTTTCTGGTACGAAACAGGAGAGCCCTTAGGATTGGGTCTACCGTCTTCGGCTGATTCGGATTTTTCGGCACTGGTAGATTCGACAAGGAGAACTGCCCTTAACTCTGCTAAGACGACTTGGGCAATGAATGAATTGGATCATTTGCTCAAGGTATGTTTAGAGTGCTAGAAGTATTTAACTTCCTTGATTGGTCGTTGGGAGTCCTAGCCAAGAAAATTGAAGTGCCAGAGTCAATTTCGCCAGAAGATCTTATGTGTGTTTTGTCTTGTATGGACAAGTCGGTAAGAGACGGAGCGAGTGAAATCGCCTCCCTTTATGGGGCCGGGATCGTGAAGAAGAGGTCGGTTTATTGTTCCTTCTTAACGAAGTCGGTCTCCCATGTCAGAGGTCTTCTTTGCTGTTTGCTCCTCTGTCTACTCAGTTGTTCCCCGAAACATCGAGTGCAGGACATTTCGAGGTCACTTTCGGCCAAAGCCACCCAGGACCTTTTGGCACAGTCGGCAAGAAAACCTCGCCCTTCCTTCCCTACCAAGGCTAAGAAGGAAAAGGCAAGTGTTCGAGAACCCTTTTCGAGGGGCATCTTCATCAAGAACCTCTACGTTTAGAGGTCGTAGACCTTCAAGAAGGGGTAAGACTTTCGCCAAGTCTGTTAAAGCCCCCAAATAACTTGCAAGTCCTTCAATCAACGGTGGGCGCCAGACTCTTAGAGTTTTGCAGAAGTTCTGGCCCAAAAAGGGGCGGATCCTTGGACCCTTTCTATTTTGAGGAGAGGTTACCTCATCCCTTTCGTCGAAAGACCTCCCTTGACGGCCATCCCAAGGGAACTGACGGCCAGGTACAGAGACCCCATCATGAATCAAGCTCTCCATCTAGCAGTAGATCAGATGCTGGAGAAGGGGGCTATCGAACTAGTGACAGACCATCATTCATCGGGCTTCTACAACCGCCTTTTCCTAGTTCCGAAGTCCTCAGGGGGATGGAGACCGGTGTTGGATGTAAGCGCCCTGAACTTTCTTCGTAGAAAAGAAGAAGTTCACGATGGAAACGCCTTCATCAGTGCTGGCAGCACTTCGTCCAGGGGACTGGATGGTTTCCTTGGATTTACAGGACGCTTACTTCCACGTACCGATCCATCCTTCCTCGAGGAAGTTTCTCAGATTCATGATGGGGGGGAAAATTTTTCAGTTCAGGGCTCTGTGTTTCGGCCTCTCGACGGCCCCTCAAGTGTTCACGGGGATTTTGAGGAATGTGGCTCAATGGCTTCATTTGAAAGGGGTGAGGATATCCATGTACCTCGACGATTGGCTAATAAGGGCCAATTCAGAAGATCGTTGTTTGAAGGACTTACAAGTAACTTTAGAATTGACGAAGGCTTTGGGACTTCTCGTCAATTTCAAGAAGTCATCACTAATTCCCGAGCAAGAGTGTGTGTATCTCGGGATACAGATGAACTCTCTGAGTTTTCGGGCTTTTCCCTCGCAGGAAAGGATAGCCCGAGGATTCGAGAGAGTAACAACCTTCTTAGGGAAAGAAGTATGCACAGTGAGGGAGTGGATGAGTCTGCTGGGGACGCTCTCCTCTCTGGAGCAATTCGTTTCCCTAGGAAGGTTGCACCTGAGACCACTCCAATTCTTTCTTCATCGGGAATTGGAGTCGTCGTTCTCAGGATTTGACGTTCTCCCTGTCGTTATCCCAGGACATCAAGAAACATCTCTTATGGTGGACAGATCCCAACCTCTTTGCGAAGGGACTGTCTCTTCAATCACAGACCCCCAACCTGGTGTTGTTCTGCCGACGCGTCGGACATGGGGTGGGGTGCAACTCTGGGAACCAGCGAAGTGTCAGGTACCTGGGTGGGGGACCAGGTAGCCTGGCACATCAACAGAAAGGAGTTGATGGCTGTGTGGTTGGCTCTGAAGGCTTTCGAGCCCAAAGTCAGAAGATCGGTAGTGCAGGTCAACGCGGACAACACTACAGCTCTGGCATACATCAGGAAACAGGGGGGGACGCATTCCTTCTCCCTGTACGAGACAGCAAGAGACCTTCTTCTGTGGGCAGAAGAAAGAGGAATCAAGCTTCTCACCAGGTTCGTGCAGGGAGAAAGGAATGTAAGAGCAGATCTCCTCAGCAGGAAAGATCAGGTCCTTCCCACAGAGATGGACCCTTCAATCTGGATGTATTGCCAGAGCCTGTGGAAGTTATGGGGCAGGCCCACACATAGACCTCTTTGCCACGTCAAAGAACAAGAGGCTGGATCCTTACTGCTCTCCGATATCAGATCCAGAGGCAGTAGCAATAGATGCTCTTCTTCTAGACTGGAACGGACTCGACGTCTACGCGTTTCCCCCCTTCAAGATCCTGGGGCTAACCATCAAGAAGTTCGTAGAGTCCGATTCAACGAGAATGACCTTAATCGCTCCCTTTTGGCCGGCCCAAGAATGGTTCACAGAGGTACTGGAATGGTTGGTCGGACCTTCCAAGATCGCTCCCGCTAAGGAGCGATCTACTCAGACAACCCCACTTCGACAGGTACCACAAAAATCTCCTCGCTCTCAGTCTGACTGGTTTCAGACTGTCCAAAGTTTGGTCAGAGCGAAAGGCTTTTCAGCAACAGCTGCTAAAGCAATCGCAAGAGCGAGGAGACCTTCCACCTTGCGTGTATACCAGTCAAAGTGGGATGTCTTCAGACGTTGGTGCAAGAGGAAGAACATTTCCTCTTCCATACCTCTGTGACCCAAATTGCGGATTTCCTATTATTTTCCTCAAAGAAGAATGTCATCTGGTTGTGTCAACTATTAAGGGATACCGCAGTATGTTGGCGGCGGTATTTCGGCATAGAGGCTTAAATATATCCGATGATAAGGACCTGCATGATCTTATTAGATCATTTGAAACCATTAAGCGTCCTCATGTAGTACCGAACTGGAATCTAGACGTAGTCCTACAATTCCTTGGATCGTCTAGATTCGAACCTCCTGGCTTAGCCTCTTTCAAGGATTTGACGAAGAAGGCTATCTTCCTTTTGGCCCTAGCTACAGCTAAGAGAGTGAGTGAGCTCCAAGCTATTGAGGGCAATGTAGGGTTTAAGGAAGATTCTATGGTGTGTTCATTTCTTCCAAGTTTCCTGGCAAAGAATGAAAACCCATCACGCCCTTGGCCCAGGAGCTTTGAAGTTCGTAGTTTATCTTTTCTAGTAGGGGAAGAGCCTGAAAGAACTCTTTGCCCCTATGAGAATTATGAAGTATTTCCTTAAGAGGAAGGAACAACTTAAGGCTAATCAAGATGTGCTTTGGTGCTCCGTAAAGGACCCCACTCGGCCCATGTCGAAGAATGCTCTTTCCTTTTTTCTGAGAAGCCTTATTACAGAGGCACATGTTGCCTGTAAGGAAGATCATTTTAGACTACTGAAAGTGAAAGCTCACGAGGTGAGAGCCATCGCAACTTCGCTTGCATTCCAGAAAAAATAAAAATATCTCTGTGCGGAACTTGATGGAGGCGAACTTTTTGGAGATGCCAATCGGTTTTCGCAAACCACTACCTACGTGATGTAAAAATCACATATGATAAATGCTTTCGCCTTGGGTAACCTTTCGTATCGGCGGATTCGGTGCTGGGGCAGGGAGCTGAAACTTATCCTGTGTAAATTTTTTATATGTTACCCTATATTTTATATTGTTGTTTTTGGTTGTCTGAAAGAGGTTTGCAGGAGGCACCTCTTTTTGTCGTAATATTAACCCTTTGTATTTTGGTTAGTTGGTCTGGTGGGTTTTGGCTCCTTGCAGAGGTAGTGGTAAGGATCTGTTAGGTAAGCGGACAAGGTCCCTCTAACAGCATCCGACTTGGATTCTACCACAATAGGGGATCACATATCCCAGTGGTAGATCCGAGAGTCTTTCAGCATCAGGTCACGTCCTAGCTGTAGCTCTCCAGGCAATGCAGACTCAGAGATAGTATCTATGAAGTCTTCATCCTGAAAAGGTGAGAACCAAGGTTTTTATATCCTACAACATTAGTTGTTTCCCGTCTTACCTGTATTATTGAGCTGTCTCTTACCCTCCACCAAGGGTGCCAATCAGCTAAGTATATATCTGTCAGGGAAGTTCATGTACAAAAATGATATTGTTAAACTACAATAAAGTTTTGTACATACTTACCTGGCAATATATACGATTAATGGCCCACCCAGCCTCCCCTCAGGAGACAGGTGGAAGAGAAAAATCTGACAAGCTTACGGGAGTGGTTCGTACATCCGCCACCCAGCGGCGGGTAAGGTAGACCACCTGACCTACCTGTCGCGTGTGCCGCGAGATTTGAAATTCTGTCGGGAACGTCGGAGACTATAGCTAAGTATATATCTGCCAGGTAAGTAAAGTATGTACAAAACTTTATTGTAGTTTAACAATATCATTTTTCACACGGATATGATCTATTTTCGAACTATAGTAAGCTAAAGTAGCCAGCAAATGTTGAACTTCCATGACCTGATCGATATTATTTGAATGTTCATTAACGATATTCATTATTTGATTGATCGAAGATAACTGGCTGCGAAGTTCTGATAAGGCCAGTTCCGTTTTGTGTTGCAAAAACTCAATTCTTTTATTTTGATTATTTATCTTGAGGCGATTTGAGAGTTCCTAAGCCTAGATTCGCAAACTGATCCTAAGATGTTTAGTCCAGCTAGAATAAGCGGGTTGCGGCGTTCAAGAGTATTGTGCCGCACAGACCACATCAGCAGGTCACGAGCGAGTTCTTCTGCCTCGGCGGTTTTATTTTTTTTTGTATGTCATAAGACAACATTCTGCGACGCTTATTGTTTGAGCTAGTGAAATCTCTGAGTTAGCATGAAAATTACGTTCATGCATTTCCTTAAGGGAAATACCAAACCTCATCAGGTCATTCTTTAAGTTAAGGACGTCATCTTCAGGTAAGAAAATAGCATGCATATCTACTTCGATAACAATATTACTTGACATGATGAAATACATCATCGATTCTCTCAATAATCGAGCCATGATTAAATTCTATTTCTTTCGTCCTAGCGCTCTTTCCATACAACAAAGATGTCTGAATACACAATATCACTCCTAACAATAACAGATTCATTTTTGAAACCTGCAATGAGGTAAAAACATATGTAATAACTTGCGTAAAAGAATAGGTTTACATACAATATGATTAATAGATATATATATATAAATTATTATACAAGTTTCATAAATACAACCATTTTTTCCCTCACTCCATCTACCTTTCTTTAGATTCTGATATGTGCCAATGGGACTATTCTCACATCAGTGGGTTTGGATACATTGTTTTGAACCCTAACTCTATTGGCCGTTAAATTTTCTAAAATGTTAAACGGGCCTTCAAACTTAGGTGTCAGTTTATAATTTAAACCTTTACGCACGTATACTTGTATGTATACCTGATCGCCCACGGCATATGTTCTAGTTGGCTTAGCTATTTTATCATGATTTTTTTTCATTATGATCTGTGCTTCTTCTAAATTCTTACGAATTATATTATATCGACTTATGCTTACATCCATAACATCCTTTAGAGGATTTGATAAATTAGTTGTAGGCTTTAAGATGTGGAAAGGCGTTCGGGCCGGGATATCGTACAGTGCCTCGTGCGGTGTCATTTTAATAGACACATGATACGAGTGATTAAGTGTGCTTAGCACCGCAGGTATGGCAATGTCCCAGTTGGGATCTGCCCCCCCTAGGGTGACCCTTAAAATGTTTAAAAAATTTACGGAGATTTGCCCTTTCCACTAGCCCATTAGACTCTGGGTGATAGATCATGGTATTGATTTTCTTTATACTAAGGAATTCGCACAAGGAGTTAAGGAAATGATTATTGAACTCCCCGCCCGAGTCTGAGATAATGATGTGTGGAATTCCATGTTTACAAATGTAGGCACTCGTAAAACTTCCTAGCGCACTCGACCGCGGTTTTTGTTTTAAGCGCTATAAGTTCTGTATATCGAGTCAAAGCGTCTATAATTACTAGGAGGTGCTTATTTCCTCTGTCTGACTCGTAAAATCCTGTTAATAAATCTAAATGTACTCTTTCAAAGGGTTGATTTGGCACGGGGTAAGCCCCTAGGCGACAGGTGTCTTCGTGTGCCCTTTGTATTCTTGACAAGTGCGACAATTTGCTATGTGCTTTTTTATATCTCTAAGCATCGTATGCCAATAAAATAAGGATTTGGCTTTCTGTGACATCAAGGTATAACCCGGGTGTCCATGCAGTGGATTTTCATGCAACCACTTTAAGACAGTGGGTATGAGTGAGATAGGCACCACCACCTGGTTGTTATTCAACTGCGGTGTGTTGCGGGTTTTCCTCGTCACGGATCTACACAGGATATCGTCCTGTAGGGTATAATTCTGCTGCTTATACTTTAGGTATTCTTTTTCCTTCGGATTTCCGTTTAACGCAATGATGATTTTTTCTATTTGCGGATCTTTTCTTTGTTCCGTCTGTAATAGTTCAGCACTCCAGCCCAGATCTTCCTGTTCAGATATAGTTTTAACAACGGGCATGGAGGTTGAGATATCTATTAATTCAGCTAATGGCTCGGTACAAGATGAAGAGGGGTTGCGTGATAATGCGTCAGCAATGATATTTGCTTTCCCAGGTAAATACCCGATCCTCGCGCCAAAGTCCTGAATGATCATGTGCCACCGAGTTCGCTTGGGGCTGTGACTAAAGCCTTTAAAGAAGTCGGTTAGGGGCTTATGATCAGTAAGACCTTGACGGGATAACCGTATATTATGAATTTTAAAGTGCACGAGTGAATTAACAATAGCGAGCCCTTCCTTGTCTATTACTGCATATTTACTTTCGGAAGGTCTCAGTTTACGTGAATAAAAAGCTATAGGGAAAAACTGTCTTATCATATTGTTGAAGCAATACCCCACCTACTCCTAGGTCTGAGGCGTCTGTTGCTATGAAAAATTCCTTACCGAAGTCAGGAAATTTCAAGATAGGAGAACTACACAGTTCATCTTTCAATTTATCGAACGCCTGTTGATGAATTTCAGACCATACGAAATCTACGCCCTTTTTTATAAGATCGGTTAGGGGAGCGGCTATGATTGAGTAGTTTGCGGATGAAGCGGCGATAGTAACCGCTGCATCCTAAAAATTGCTGTATTCCCTTGACGTTAGTAGGTATCGGAAAAGTTACGGATAGCCGACACCTTATCTGTGGACGACTTTAAGACCTTCACTAGAAACCGTGAAACCTAGATAGACTAGTTCTGTTTTAAAAAATTCACAACTTACTTATCTTTACCCTTAAATTATGCTGCCTTAACCTTTGTAACACTAACTCCAATTTACGTAAATGCTCTTCTAATGTGTGCGGAAAAGATTACTAAGTCATCCATGTAGGCATGTAGGATATCTCCCAACAAGTCTCCAAACACGACGTTTATCATACGAGTAAAAGTGATAGGAGCACAACGTAAACCAAAAGGCATACGCAAAAATTCATAATGTCCCCTGGCTGTGCTGAAGGCAGTGTATGGGATACTCTCTTGTTTCCATCGGAATCTGATGAAATCCTTTTAGTAAATCTAGGCTTGTGAAATATTTATTCTGGCCTAGTAAAGATAGGATATCATCGGTACATGGTACTGGAATCTGTCAGGGATTGTTTCTTCATTTAAACGACGAAAATCTATGCATATCCGCCAGTTCGATCTTTTTTCGGTACTACATTAAACTTAAAATTATAAGGGCTGTTTTGATTTCCTAATGACTCCTTCCCCTTTAACATTTTACCTACTTCCTCTGTTATCTCATTCTGAAATTTCATAGGAAGTCGGTACGAAGGTACATAGATTACTTTCCTGTTTGTCCTTGAGCCTGATTTGATGCTCGATGACATCCGTTTTTCCTAAGGTTCCATCCGTAGTGGAAAAAACATCATGATATTTGGTTAACAGATTCAAAAATTTCTGCTGAATTTCTTCTTCTTGAATGTCCTTATTGATTTTGTTCTTTATAGATTGCAAAAGGGTTTCATCCGCGACTGATTGAGCGTGATTTATCTCAGCTACGGTAAGAATGCGATGTTTATAAACTTCGGCATCCAAGATATGTTGATTTTTGTGGATTACTAAAGTGGTATTTCAAATGATTACAGACTTCGATGTTACATTGTTGTTGTGAGCCGACTGTATAAACGGCTTGTGTGACGGTATAATCCGTGTGTTTTCAGAGTTTCGGAAAGGATTAATGTTTCAGATCCTGGCAAGGTTCTTTTTACACGCACTAATATATTTGAAGTTACGTTAGGCTCGAGAGTTTGCGTGCAAGCTGATATACGGGTGAGCGAGAGTTCTGTTGGGTTGCCTGTATTATTTCTTGGTTCATGAGACAGGTGATTGGTTCCGTAATGTAAGTGACAACTCTGCCTGTCTCTTTATTATCTAAAACTGATTTTAGGGTATTAGAAGACCTATAGAATTTCCCTTTGATATACACGCCGTGTTTTGCAGGTGCTAAGATAATATTTTGAGTGCCCATAGACGGGTATCCGATAATTACTGCGGGATACACATTAATGTTTTGTACAACGACAAAGGTATCAGCAAACGTGCGCTTACCGACCTTGTACTGTACATTGAGTTACGCCCACAACATTTAATTCATTATTCCCAATGCCTGAGAGCCTTATTCCGGACTTTTCTATAGGGAAATTTGAAAAGAGTAAATGATGAGTCCTTAAATCCATTATATTACGTGGACTACCAGAATCAAAGAACAAAGTGAATGACTTATGGTCCAAATTTACTGCATGTAAGGTTGGTCGCAACTCGTTTTGACTAATCCTTGCATGAATTTGTTGCAAATCTACGGGAACCTGCACAGATTTTTTTGATTCGGCCGTGTGTTTCATAGGAAAATCAATTGTCTCACAATGATCTGATAAATGATTAAACTGATTATTTGATACAAAAGATGTTGATATTGATGACCCAACATCGCCCTCTCCCCCCTTGGAGTGAACTACGTGGTATTTGTTTTGTTTATCACACCCTGAAAATTCGCTTGCCCTTGCGAGTTCTGGCTAGACGGCCCAGGAACAGAGGTACCTGAAGCACGATGTTTGTTTGTTTCTGCTGTTGTGCAGAATTTCCGTTTGGTTGTTTCTTCTTATAGTACTGAGGACCCTTCTTTTTATTTGCACTAGCAACTGGTTGCGTGTTTGTAGCATTTTGCTGTTGATTTCCTCGAGTAGCAACGGTTATATGAATGAGTTGAACTATTGTGTATTGCAAAAACGCGTCCGACAGTCTGAAATCATGTGACCTGGTCGTTTACAGTTATAACAAACCATCCCTGCAACTTGATTATTATTATGTACCACATTTACTTGTTGTGGCTTGTTCTCATTTTTTTGCAAAAACTTGAATGAGCGAAGGATCTAGGTCGGTACATTTAGACATGTGTTTTTGATTTGTTTATACACATCTAATTCCGTACTGTCGGGCTGCAATTTTTTATCAAAACACCGTACTAACGCTTCAGGCAACATTACAGTGATAGACGTTAAGGTAGATCAAACGGATAAAATCTTTCACTTTGATTTTAGCACCCGCAACCCACCCGAGTTACTTAAACTATCCTGATATTCATTTAGCCGGTCGGCAATTAGCGCCGCCCGCTCGACAACACTTGAGCTGAGTCATGGAGGCTTGGTTAAGGATATTTCTCAATGCCAATACTACATCTAAAGCCTCTTCACCCCCATACACGGCACGTAATCTAATTTTGAACACGTCCCATGTAAGCGCCTCTTGGAAAGAAACCCCCCTTAGATACGCACTTGCGTCGCCTTTCGCAAAGTCAACGAAGCTCTTGGCCTCCTGTAATTGTACTGCTGGGTCTGTGATGCTTTTTGCATTTAAATGAGCGTCTACAGATGAGATCCATGCCTCAACATTTTGAGGCAGGAACCCATTGACCCGCCCTTGAAAAGGGACAATCGCTGACCTCGCGCTAACGAGAGTCACCACGTTGGGGTTGCCAGCCGGAGTGGTTGCCATTTCGGCTTTCACTTTTTTCTTATCACTTCTATTCCTTGCAATCCTATCAAAATATCTATAAGAGTACACTCGACCACTACGTAAACGCATAAGCAATGTACTGTATAAGTGTGTTATAATAATAGGAAAATCCCCCAAAAGATACAAAAATACAGACAATATGATCAAATATTATACGGAGAATTCCTGCAAGAAACGGTTAGTGACAACGAGAAAAGAAAAAAAAATTAATCTGCGGGCGAGAACCTCGTAGTTGAAGATTGGTTCTGTAATGAAGGAAGATTAATATGGCGAACAACTCACCCCCAGAATACTGGACGATCGACTCTTGATGAACAACACTTCACTGAGGAAAAGACCTGAATAGATAAAAATGGTACTTAGCTCCAGATTATATTGCGAAGGATTGTTGACATGGGATGACGTCTCAGTTCCTGTCCACGTCTCGCGTCGGAAGTCGTGATGACGTCACGGCCTTCTCTCGGTGCACGATGCGCTGGGAAGTCCAAGATTGATGACGTCACAGCCTCCGTCCTTGCACTACTGCGTATAGCTGTACACTCTGCGTCCTTGCTCGTGAACGGGTGATGTTCCCTGTGTTTGTTTTATTCTTTTTCCGTTTGATGTTCAAATGCTGCTCTCGTCCGGTGTAAGATTCTCGAAGATAAGTGACAACAGTTGCTCAAACGTCAGTGTTAAATGCTTGTATTCCTCTCGATGAAGGACATAGTTGCGTCTTCATAAACTGTTGCGTTGATTGAAGATCCCGTTTCCTCTGTTTCGTTTGATGTTGAAGGTGGAAGTTAGTTCTTGTAGACCTTCGGTCGGCTGATATGGGTCTTGTTAATTATGTTCTTCGTTTATACGCTGCCACCACTTCTAATGTCTTATCGCTTGGCGATAGACTTTTTTGTTCTTTCCTTACGACTGTCATTCGTAAGTAATTTTTGGTTCCTCTCATCTCCCTTGGATATCTTAGTAGAGAGGTTCTTCTGTGACTAGAGGAGATGATTCAAACAGTCAAGTTTGACAAGATAACAACTTTATTCTGTAACTCCATACTAGGAGATGCAGCTCGGTCGGACGACCGATATGTTTGATTGTTGGCGTGGAACTGCCATTCTAAAGCATCGCGTCGATAGCGGAACATTAGCTATCTCAGCAATTCATATAAAAACACATACGTAGTTCGCCGGCTCGGAAGTTACAAGTTTCCGGCGTAGGTTAACAGGTCAACCGCTTCCCATGGAAGTTGTTGTGCAAAGTTATCATAACATAAAAATGTTGACAAAGCTTAGAGCTAGATCAGGCTACTGCAGACAGCGCATAGCGTAATCTAGGTCTGCTTTGGTCACGTAGAACCCTCCTAATGCCATGACCCCAGGTCATTGGTTTATATTTACAGACCTTGTAAATTATATAATAATGTAATTATTACATATATACAAAACCTTATTTTATTATAAAAATATAATTTTTCTATAAATACAGTACATAGATAAATGCATGGAGACTGAAGACTGATAGTTTATATTTATTCAAATATCATGCCCCAATGGTCTTCTGTTCTTTATAGGTAATGTAGAGATGGCACTAATTAGAATTAATGTAAATTTTGGTTTTTTTATTTAATTGTGAAGCACAGACATACAAAAATATGGAGAATGTTGTCTCACATGATCCACATTTATGTTGTCAATGAGTAATGAGTAAATAACCTTTCTTCCCATTTGCCTGAAATGAAATGTTTTCTGTTAGCATGTCAGTAAACTTTCTCCTTCACATATATGAAAGTGCGACCTTGTGAACATTCTGTTTTTATAAACTAGGTTAACTTCATACATGAAAGCGCAGGTTTGTAAGTTAATAAAAATACAATTTTTTTTTATTTGTTATTTTGAATGTAAGGTTTAAATTGGATCAGCAGAAGAAAACCCTAAGTGGATGGATCCCCCGAATGAGTAGCAATAACAGGTTTTGGGTGGTGGACGGATCCACTCATAGTGAGAATGAATATTGTGTGCCATTGATTTGAAGGAATCAAGCAGGAAAGTTTCCATTACTTCTATAGCATGTAAATTTACTATTGGCAACTTTAGATTGGGTAAAATCAAGAGGCAGGCAGCTCATGAGCTAGTTGTGATCTGGACTTCAGGGGGTTAAGTACCTCCTCTCTCTCTACCATGACGTCGTATTATATATTTGCTCATAATGTCCCCTATGGTTGCTGTTGGTTTTAATCATCTTTTATGGTAGTATGACAGTTATAATTGTAATTTTGCTGAGAAAAATGCAAAGAAATATTAAAAAAGTTACTGCATCTTCGATCTAAGTAAATTTACTTAAATATATTACAACAAATATGCTCAGAATTTGTTACTGATTTTGGTTCTTAACTGTTTTGATATTGTATGAGCTGTAATTATAATTTTACAAACTGAAATATATTTATTTATTATAAAATACATGTACGTATAACTTGGTAAAATTTATGATTGTTTTGTAAAAGAGCCCCAGAAGGGTTCTTTGAGTTGGTTATAGGTCCAGAATTATATTAACATATGGTTTTTTGGTAAGATTTTTAAAGGTCACAAGGGAGAATTTTTTTTTTTTCATTTTAGGCACTTAATGAATGGGATTCAAAGTATTCTGGAGGAGTTGACTGGCGCCAGAAGCTAGACACACAGAGGGGTGCTGTTTTGGCCAATGAACTGAAAAACAATGCTTGTAAGCTAGCCAAGTGGACTGTACAGGCCATTTTGGCTGGTTCTGACCAAATTAAATTTGGGTAAGTTGTGTATGTTTTTTTTTTTTTTTTTTTTTTTTTTTTTTTTTTTCTCCATTGCAACAGCCTTATGCTCTATGTATGCCTATGTTTGTGTTTTTGTTATGTTTTAAATACAATTGTTCAACTTTTAAGTTTAACTTGTACCATTAGTCTTTCAAGGATTTTTATCTAACAGGTTTATTTTGGAGTGATGCTTGTCATATTGTTAAGTTTATGTCATTTATGCTTTGTTGTCATTGTGCTACTCTTGTGGAAAAATAGAATTACTAAATTTTGTAGCTGAAAACAATTTTCTTTATAATCTCATAACATTGTGGCCTGAAATAACCTCGAGTGTAAGGTATTTGTACCCATATTGGTAAAGTTTTGGAGGTTCAGATTAATAACGTTACGTAAATGGACATTTATATATTTATTGGAGAGGAATAGAAGTAATTTTCTCATGCAAGGAAGACAGGAAGTCAGAACTCGATGTAAGTAATTATACGAAGACTGCATAATTTTTCATTCTGTCTTTTCTAGCTATGTCTCACGTATGAATGTCCGTGATTCCACAAAGCACATGATTCTTGGAACTCAACAGTTTAAACCAATGGAGTTTGCCAACCAGATTAATTTAAGCATGGATAATGCTTGGGGAATATTGAGATGCATCATAGACATTTGTATGAAGCTTCCAGATGGCAAGTACCTCATCATGAAAGATCCAAATAAGGTGAGTTTTAATGATGATTTTATAGTGATTTCAACTCATTTTATATTTCCTTCATTAATAAAAAAAAAATCATGGGAAATAACCACTTCATTTTATTAGACTTCTTATTTAAAAACCAGTTTTTTATTTTCCTAGCAGGTGAATTTATGCCAAACTTTTTTGTTTATAATTCCTGTTATTTTCTTTTTTGCAAAGTATTGTGTGCGTGTTAGTGATATTTTTAGCCATTATTGGTCTCGTGTTTAGTTGCATTGGCATTTGCATAAGGCCTGTATGAAAATATTACTCTTAAGTAAGTTATAGTTTTCAGCAAATTTGTTTCTAATGAAGTTTTTCCACACAGGCAATGATTCGTCTGTATGACATCCCAGATAACACCTTTGAATCTGAGGATGAAGACAATGAGAAGCAAGGGGACGGTGAGGGTAAGCAAGCCTCTTGAAAGAAAACGCTTATTTTTATAAGAGTTTTAGCTATGTAAGTTTAAAGGCTGGTTCCTGTTCTCTGCTTACAGTATGCTCGCCTTATATATTGGGAATTAGCTGTTTTAAGGTTGTTCTTGAATTTGAAGTAAATGGAAATTGTAGATGGGGTAAAGATGTTTCTCACTTGATATCATTTGTTCAGTAGAAGTGTATGTTCTTGCAGTTAGGTTCTATATCTTGTTTGGAAAATTTGTAGCTTGCAATAGCCTCTTGCAACTTGTCTTTTCCTGTTACAAAAATATATGTACATGATGAATCTTGTTTTGGAATCATCCCCTAAACCAGTAGTTTTATTGAAACCCCCTTGTGATTCGTGGACGAGGGTCTGATTCCTCCAGAAAAGATTTTACTGGATGCACAGTGTGTGCTTGTCCCAAAGAGTTGATTTGTGTACATGATGTGAAGACTTGTACCCAAGGAACTGTAGAAGGCCTTTGAAAAAGGAACTGGCACTTTTAAAGAGTATCTGGTTAGGAGTTACCTTCCAGTTTCTAGGACCAAACATTGCTTTGTTTCTAGGTTTGATGTTCATAGAGGATGTCATTCTTTGAAAATGCTGTTCGATTTTGTACCATTTTGAACATCCCAATCTCTCTCTTAAGGGGTGTATCTGTGTGAAAGAGGGAAGGATATACGTACTGCATACTATGTTCTTGAATGTCCTCCTTATGAGTTCATCGTTAGACTTCATTTAGATTGTTTATTTTCTAACTTGATATTACTTATTCCCTTGTAGTAAATGTAACAGGTTAAGTATTGTCTCGCATTTTATGTAAAACATACTTGTATCAAAATGGAAGACTGTTATTATTGTAGAAGTGCAGTAGGTCATACTTCAGTTAGATTTTACTTTTGTTGATACTTAGGAAAGTTTAATATGATTTTTACTTACATGGTAGGGAGATCATTGCTCGACTGTGACAGTAAAGAGGAAGGGAAGGTTAGGAGTGTAAAAGGAAAAGGTTAGAGGCTTTGCAGTTGTCATTCTGATAGAGAGGCAAATGTACATCCCTCCAGTGCGATACAATCACGAGCCCAAGTTGTATTAAAACTATATACAAAGAAAGTTATGATAGATGTAGCACTGTACAGTATTTTGTATTAAATTATTTAATGGTCATTTCCATTTATACCTTGCAGTCTGCTTTGCATGCATGATTAAAATGTAATGGAAGGGTGTCCTTAACTCTATCAGAGGCTGTAAAATTGAAGACAAGAACAAGATTGTAGGGTTAACAATTTTTCTGCTTAGCTGATTTACTAATATCCTTGTCCTGTGTATTCAGTCTAACATCTTTTTTAAGTGACGAAGGTATTTCTGACTCTCTTTCTTCAGTACACAATTGTGTATTTGTTTGAGCATCTGTTCATTCTAGCAAACAAAGAAGTAATATTCCTAACCTAGTAATATTGTATTTTTGGATGATTGCATGAAGTTTACTAATCTTTATATCTTTCTATTATATAAGTTTTACTTGAAATTCAATCAGATTTAGGTATGATCTGTTATATATCGATTAAAATTTTCATATTTTTTCAATTTTATAACTTGAATACTCTTCCCACCACTCTTAGTATGCGTACCTTTTTGTGCAGCTGTACAACATAGTGTGTAATATGCTGAAAAGTATCTTTATTGTGAGCATAGAAATGTAATCTCAAGAAGTTTTATTGAAGCAAACGCTTTTGCTTAGACTAATTTGTAGAATTAAGAAATCACTGGTAACAAAAGCTGAGCACTGGCTAGAACTGATTATATTTCAATGTTGAAATTGTAAATAATGTTCAAAACCTATCATTTCTTTATATCAGCAAAATAACATTAAATGTTTGCATTTCTTCAAGCATAACACACTGATATTTGAGTTGTTTGAGCTGCGTATCTGGAAAGCATGTAAACTGACTTCCCGAGTAAAATTGAATTGCTGCTTCATGTAACACTGCCTTACCCTGGTGTTTATTGGCAGTTCATACAGAGGTAACATATTAAGGTGTCTCCTTACGTGGATATCTATTCTTCCTCTTGGAATTTGATTTTAAAAATTAGTTTTTCTACTTACTGATTGATTGCTTGGTTTTTTGGTGATGTGATATCCTTTTGGTCTAACTGATGGGTTGATTCTTTTTGAGTCATCCCCGAAGGGGGTTAGTGCCGTCAGTGCACCTCATGCGGTGCAATATATAGGCATTACTTGAGGTTCTTTGCAGTGTCCCTTCGGCCCCAAGCTGCAACCCCCTTTCATTCCTTTTACTGTATCTCCATTCATATTGTCTTTCTTCCACCTTACTGTCCACCCTCTCGTAACAATTCATTGTGCAACTGCAAGGTTTTCCTCGTGTTACACCTTTCAGTCTTTAGCGCCTCAGTGGCGTGTTTGGTATGGTGTTGGCGTCCTACCTCGGTGGTCGCAGTTTCGATTCTCGGCCATTCCATTGAGGAGCGAGGAATGTGTATTTCTGGTGATAGAAGTTCACTCTCGACATGGTTCGTAAGTCACGTAAAGCCGTTGGTCCCATTGCTGAATAACCACTGGTTCCATGCAACGTAAAAACACCATACAAACAAACAAACTAAAAACCTTTCAGTCTTTGTCACAATCCATTTCTGGTTCAGCGCTGAATGGCCTTCGTTGCCCCAGTACTTGGCATGTATGACAAAAAAAAAAAAAATCTTGTCACATTATAATAATTACTCTGCTAATCATGGACTGGCCAGCAAGAGGGTTTATAGTTTCTCATGGTGGCAATTAGTGCCTTAGCACATCAGCACTTAGTAACAGAGGTTAATGCAATTCAAGAAAGAGCTCCGTAGGGGGTAGTGCCATCAGTGGACCTCATGCTGTGCACTGTAAGCATTACTTAAGGTTCTTTACAGCTACTACCACTTTTGTTCCTTTTACTGTACCTCCTCTCATATTCTCTTCATCTTACTTTCCACCCTCTCCTAACACTTGATTCATGGTGCAACTGCGAGTTTTATCTCCTGTTACACCTTTCAAACCTTTTAATGTCATTTTCATTTTCAGTGCTGAATGACCTCATAGGTCCCAGTGCTTGGCCGTTGCCCTAAATTTTATATTCAACTCGACTCATTAAAGAAATCAACTTTCCTGGATTGCCGTTTCCTGAAGGAAGACTAATCATGTCTTCAGAGGTGTAAACTAGTTGCGCATAGGTGCCCCTAGTGTGTGAAAAGGACAATAAATTGCTTTGCTATATAATGAGTCCTGTGGAAAAGAGGAATAATGAAAAATATCAGGGCTTAACCATAAAGACATTATAAAACTGCCTATCAAAGAATGAAAGGTTTAGGATCAGGAAAAAGGAAAGCAGGAATAGATTTCAAAGCTCGACAGTAGAAGGAATGAAGTCTATGAACTGTAGTCTGGGGATGCCCAATACCCACAGAGTAAAAGAGGGAAGAGGTAACAAATGTGTTTTTATGAATTGGTCCAATAAGAGGAGGATAAATAGATTTTATGATAAAAACAGGGCAAGGGCTCCTGTGTGCCCAAAGTGAGTTGCTTGAAATTCAGTGCTCCTGAAGATGGAGAAGAAAGATGAGGCTCTAAATGTAAGTACGTATATTATAAAAGATTGGGAAAAATCGACTTGAGATTAAGAGCTAACAGCAAGAAAAAGTAGAAGTGTGTGGAATTGAATTATTGCCAGTTGGGAATAGACTAGGCAGAGTATACTGAAGGTCATTTATACACTAGTTCATTTTTCCATCCAAATATTCAGTAATTTTATCTTTGCCAATTTACACCCAGTTTACACTCAACTGAAAATTTATCTTTGTAAATTTGTGTTACAAAATACAACTCTATAATAACAATCTGTGAAATGGGATCTGGACATGTTTAGTACGTACTGTGATGGCTAAATGCCAATTCCTACATGTAATTGCTTTTGTAGGTCGGTAGTGCTGTCAGTGCACCTCACACAGTGCAAAGTATGGATTTTTTTAGGTTCTTCACAGCATCCCTTTGGTCCCTAGCTGTAATGTTTTTCATTCCTTTTACTGTACTACCTCCGTTCATATTCCTTTTCTTCAGTCGTACTTTGCACCCTCTCCTAACAATTGATACATGTGCAACAGCAAGGTTTTCCTTCTATTACACCTTTCAAACCTTTTTTTTACTGTAGATTTCCATTTCAGCACTGAATGACCTCATTGGCCCTAGCACTTGGACTTAGTGGTGGCTTAAATTCTAAATTGCATTCTGTTCTATGCATAATTGTAAGTAAAAGGCAGTACAAAACAAGCTCCCATTTTTACTTCAATCTGAATAGTTAGAAGAGGAAGTTTCATCAGAATTGATGTTCAGCTTTTTCAGGTTTTCAAATTGCTATAAGTACTTGGTTTTAAAGAAGAGCTTGTGGGCCAGATTTGTAAGTTGAGAATTTTGTCTATTTGGCTAAATTGCCTTTTTATGTGAATATGTTTGTTGATGGTCTATTGTATTCTAGCTGAATTAACTTCCCAAGCAGAACATTGCTGTGTGAAATGTCTCGCTTGGTTACTTTCTTCAGTACTACTACTGATTTCTTCTTGTTACTTCAGTATGAAAGATGCACTGGCACCCAAGGCAAGTTGTTTCAGTTTTATGTAAAGCAGCAGATTCTGTTTTTTAAAATCATATTTTTACGGAAGAAAAGTCTGTTGACCTGGTAGTCATCTTTGCTGACACTCCAAAAGTAATGTTTTACATTTTAGAATACATGTATATATGAAATCATTTTGGCAGCTTATGCCAGTTAATGGAAGTCTTGCATAAGAATTTGAAAGTCTGATGAAAATTGTAGCACTGTACAATGGGGAGTGCGGTCATCACTTGTCAACAAATAAGCATATAATTGGTCATGTTAACTGTACTTTTAAAATTCCTAATGATTAGTGAATGATTATTTTATATTTTATTAAATTGTATAACAAAATAATTCCTCTGCTATCATGCAATCTTTCTGATTTCGTCATGAAATTGACTCCCATAAATAATGATAAGATAGGAAAGTCAGGTGAGTGGATAGTTAAAAAGATATCTCCTTCTGGTCTTGATTTTGTTGTAGGCCATACTTGTTTGTAGTTGATTGTACAGTATTTTCTATTGTAGTATATGTTCTTCCTGTTTTGGTTTTTCTCTTCTATTTCTAACACAACTCCTAATAAATCAGTTTGTATCTGTCAAAATTCATGTTTTCGCTTAAATGTTGTGATTTAGAAAATTGCCTTTAGTATAAATTTAAACTTAATGCATTTAATAATTGTAACTTATAAATGTAGAAGTTTTATTTCTGATGCTTTGAAGAATCACTTTGGAAATCCATTGTATAGTCCAGATGTTAAACAGGAATTCATTCCAGATCAAAGTCAATATTTTAAATTGATTATTAAGTACATTTTCCAAGTACAGTTATAGATTTATGTTTTTATATAAGGTGTGCAATCATAATTTGTCTGCCATTAATTATTAAAGTTTTTTGGCAAGAGACGTACAGTAGATGAATTTAATACTGTGTATGTAAGTTGTTCATGTTTTCATGCTGTTATTTTTGTATTATAGGTGAAGAGTGAGAGCATTGCCCTCGGTGATGACAATCGCCCAGTAGCAGTTCCTGAGGTTGTCCCCTTTGCTTCGATCAGAATACTATAAATATCATCTGTTGAACGGCCTTTTCTCCTTACTGATTATGACATTGGTTTTATAACAGGTGCTTGACTTTATTTTTGATTGTACTATATTTCACAAAATGCTGATGATTTTTCATTAAAGGAGCTGTTGTTGAGTCGTATGTGATTTCATTTATTCCATTTATACATATAGTTTATATATAGTATATGTATTATATATTTAATTTATCACCATTATTTTGTATTCTTTCCATAGTTGAGTCATTATTTTGTATCAGTGTTACTCTACAATATTTTGTAGTTTAATCAGCCCACACAGAAAATGTTTAATTTCACGGGGTCTCGGGCAGTTATCATTATTCAGCACGAGCACATATTCATTGCATTATAGTTTATATTGTGTTTGATATATTTACAAAGTAGTTTAACTAGACTTTTTTCATTTATGTAGTGAACATTTGCATGTGAGATAGAAGGTGAATGATTTTGAGGGAAGATACCGAAGAGTAGATGACAAGTACGTAAGGCAAGGCAGGGTCCAAAGGGACATTGCTCAGATCCTTTTTTTCTGGTTTCAGTGCTTTGCAGTAGACATATTTCGGGTAATATCCCTACACAGTATTAAATACATATGGAGCAAGGCAACGGTATATGGACTTACAAATAACCTTCAAAAGAATAAAGTAGCTTAAAGTGCCTTGGTAATTCATTGTCCTGGTATCAGAGGTTCACTCTGTAGCCCTTTCAATCTTGGCTGCTTTTTTGTAATATTTTCAGCTACTCTGTTCCCTCTGAAAGCTGTCAAATATCTTTGGTTCTCTTGTTTATGAAGAAATCATTTTGATGAGCTCTGTGAATATAGAAATGTGACTTTGGTTTCTTCAAGTTAATACTGTTAGAATATAATAGTAACACCTCAACCTAGCAAACTTTTGTACTTATAACCTAGGTACCCTTATAATGACAATTATTTGCTATGCTTCCTTTTTAGATGGAATGATTAATGTAAAGTACAAGTACAGGTGGCTTTAGGTTAGGAACTACAGTATGTGGAACTGCTGTTAGCTGTATATACGTATAGTATAGAAGATATTCTAGAGCAGGCTATAATGTAGGATCTTTGTTACTTAAACTTTGTTAGTTATCAGAGAGCCAGACCCCCAAAATGTGTTATGACGTGGTACTACTTTAAACTGCTGATTTTTCTTATATTTTGACAATTGTCATAAAGGAATTGAGTTTTTTATAACTTGTGTTCTGGTTGAACTACATGATAATAATAATGGTATGTAGTAGGAACCTCATCTGACTATGATAATTATGTTTATGTCTAGTATAGAACTGATTGTTAGAGGCTTGTGAGAGCCAAGAATTTTTATTCAGGGTTGTGGTTGAGTTATTTCTATAAAATATTAACTTCTTAGGCAAAACAGTAAATATAATGTGTTTGATATAACCTTTGTTTTGGTAGAATGAGCACTCTTAAGCAATGGTATTCTGTCATAGGTTTATCATTTAACAAGCATTTTCTTTATTAGGTGATCTGAATAGAGAAAGCATCCTGAGATGGGCGAATTCCAAAAGAATTCAGGTTAGCTGTTCAGCAGCATTTCAGGTACATTTCATTTTTGTATTTTTTTTAGATATGGGAATATAGAGTGGTATTAGGTGTTATTTTGTCAAATAGTTGTAGACAGACCATTGAGTTTGTTCTAGATGACAAAGGAAAGTAAGTTTGACAGGTGACAGGAGACTGACTGAAATGGGGTAAAGACAGTAAAATTTGTGCACTCCTGGCCAAAGGGACACTGCAAAAAAACCTTCAGCAGTACCTATTTTGTGCCACAATTTAGTTGATGTTCCATGTGGATTTCAATATGAATTATGTTGAACTGTTGCAAAATTTGAGGATACATTATCGCGATCCAGCCTTACTAATTTTTTAAGTGTTATTATGACAGTTGTTGGCGTTATACAAATGTAGCTTGGTTTGTGTTTGGTTGAGTGACATTGTTTGTAGTTGATTGTTCTTGATTTGTCATCCAGTGCATGCAACTTTTGTAAGTAGTATACATAAGTATTTAAAAAAACTATTGTTGAGAAAGGTTCATTATCTTCTTAATAATATTTTTTTGTGAGCAATACCTGCTGTTTGTCTGGAAATGTGGAAATCAATGTGTTTAGGTGAATAAGTGTGGACATTCTTCCTTTTGTTAAAACTTTTGATGGTGCAGGTGACTTGGTTTACAAATAATTAATATGGAAGATTTAGGAAGAATAAATTCTGTTCACAGAATTTACCCAAGTGGAATAACTTGGATAATACAGTAAAATATAACATAAGTGGTTGATATGCTGAAAAAGAGAAACCTTCAACTTCTGTGAGAGAAGAAAGGTCACATCCATGGTTCAGTTTCATAAAGTAGAATGTGAAAAATTTATCTCATGCAGCAACCATTGCCATGAGGAGGGTACTTCTGTAAACCTTGTTTAGTATATTTGTAAAGCTATTTTTTTTTTTATCAAAGCAGCCTCTCTCACAAGCTATTTGAACTTTAGTGTTGCTAATCATGTAATAATGTATCCGAGATTTACAGTAGTCTGTATCTGTAGATCTTATTTGTATAGTGTTGTACTTGGTGTTTATTTCTTTACTACATACTTGGTTTTTTCAGTAGCTCATTTTAATCAGTTGGTGTGTTCCCTTGTCTTTATATAGTTACGGTACACTGTACAGGCGGTCCCCGGGTTACGACGGGGGTTCCATTCTTGAGACGCGTCATAAGCCGAAAATCGTCATAAGCTGGAGCATCGTCAAAAACGCTAAGAAAACCTTACTTTTAATGGATTGGGTGCATTGAAAACTATGTAAACTGCATTCTTATGGCATTTTTCATAAAAAAAATTCAAATATTGATTATTTTGCATTTTTGGTGTCATATTTCATCTCCCAGATGAGCGTTGTAGGCGTCGTAACCCTGAAAATAACGTCTATTGACAAGCGGCGAAACCTCGGAACATCGTAACCCGGGGACTGCCTGTACCTTTATTTCTTGTAACTACAATCAGTTGCATCCCATTCATCCAGCTGTACAATCTGGGTCATTTATGCAGAGGGCTGTGTTGCTAGTTTTCTGTCTCATTAGAAAATACCTTTTAAGAAAAGTTTATTTCACTATACTGTTATTTAACCATATAAAATGCACTGTACCTGAACCATCTCAGTATAGACTATGAGGAAAGGGTTTTGGGCATAAAAGTTGCACCGAAGCAGTTACAGTATATTATCAAATTAACTTTAACAGGTAGTGTCCTCAGGGGATAGTGCTGTCAGTGCACTTTGTGTAGTGTACTGTAAGCATTACTGAAGATTGTTTGCAACTGTGAGGTTTACTCCCAGTTTCATCTGTAGGTGTTTGTACTTTGTCATTTATTTTCTGGCTCTCTTTACCTGCTGTCCAATCACTCTAACTGCCATTTTTCATTGACATAAGCATTACATTTTTTTTTTTTGAACCTCAGGAATCAAATACAGTTGTAATAAATTAAGTTGTTAAAACCAGTGTCAGGGTGTTTTTTATAAAAAAAAAAAAAAAAAAAGAATTGCCTTACCGAGGTAACTACTGTTTTCAGAATTTTTAGGTAATGTCTATATAAAAAAAAGTTATCATGGTCCTTACTTGATTCATTGTTACACAAGAATAATTCTAATTAGTGTTTTTGAATTGTGACAGGTAGTACAGTTAACACTTAACGATAAAACCATTCGATACCATCATCGTTGGTCTTATTACTCTAGATTGTCTCTGATTGTGGTTAGGTTTTGTAGAGTTCTCTCCAGTCTAGTCCTGAACACTATGGACGTGAATGCTCCATGGGTTTGGTACTTCCTTTGCGCCCTCTCTCGCTAATGATTTTCTGGGTCATCCTACTGGTCTCCATTCCATGCTTTCGAAGTCTAATTTTCTGACAGCTCCTTTTCCTCTTTTTCACAAGCCATTATAATCTTTGAGATCTATCTAGCTTTTAGGCATTTCTTGAGTTAGCTACCTCATTAAATGTAATATGATCCCTGAGCACTCTTGCCATGAATCTGCATTTTGTTATCACATATATGTTCAAAATAACATCTTTGAAAGTGCTCGTGTGAAGCCATTCAGTATAGGTGATTAGAGTTTGAGCATTACAATATTTGGATAGACTCTGTTCCTTGCTTAGCTGCTTAGGGTGCCAAAGCACAACTCTGTGAGCACCATTCAGGAAGTCCCATTGCTGAATAACCACTGGTTCCATGCAATGTAAAACCACCATACAAACAAACAAACAAACTGTTCGGGAAGTGGTTCAGTTACCATGTTAGATTGAAATTCCCGTGGGTGAGAAACTCGTTCTCAATTAAATGACGCACAGTGTAGATTACGAAGTGTTTGTTGACTGGAGAGAACAGGTATACTGTGTATGTACAGGATCTATCTTTTGTAGGTGCAGTTGACCGTGAAATTTACCGCCCCGATTAACCTCCTTTGTCCCAGTGCTTGGGCGTTGGCTTAAAATTTCAAACATCCATCTCTTAAATTAGCGCAATGCTTGTTTAGCGCAAGTAATAAATTTTTATTATCAGCTTCATGTGGGATACCAGTTCGTGAAGGTTATTGCAGGTGAAACTTGCCGATTAAATCCCGTAGAGTTTTGTACCTTAGTTGATTTAGAAGAAATTTCCTCTGATGTCCTTTACAGATACAAAATGAGAATAATATAGAACTTACTTCTACTGCGTAGTGATATTGGAATTTGACCGGCTTCCGATGATTAAGTCCTGACGTGTTTGAAATTGAATGTCTGCATGCAAGATATTTAGTTTTAAGTCGTGGTACAGCTTGGATGATTGTGTATAGAAAGGATTTGTTTTTTTTTTCCTTCAGGCAAAAAGAATTACACTATACGCAGTAAAAGTGAGCTGCTTATGGTTTGTATGCCTTTTGTGGCGGCAAAAATATTATCTTAAAAAAAAAAAGTCTCAGAGCTTATGCTCTTATTCACCTTTTACCTCCCTGTAATGTTTCACAGTAGATGTGTATTTCTAGTGATAGAAGTTCAATCTCGACGTGGTTCGGAAGGCACGTAAAGCCGTTGGCCTCGTTCTTGAACAACCACTGGTTCCATTCAACAATTTCAACGTAGAAACACAAACAGTAGGTGACTGTAAGCTTTTGTTGGGTTCATAGGTGTAAGTTCCGTAGAGTTTTCGCTAAAACATCGAAGATTATTTTTTTTTTCTTGGCAAAAATCGAGTCCGTGGTTGAGAGTTCTTAAAAACTGAAATATTTATTAGATGTGCATTTGAAAATTCTAAGTAAACCAAGATGCTCTTCAGTTTCAATGAAAAATAATGGGATTAAACATTTATTTACAAGTCTTTAATCTAAAAGAACCAAATCGTTGGTGCAAACATGTTAATATAATATCACTGAAGTTGCAGATATGAAAATAGTTGTAGGTGTGGTCATCAGTTACGTAAAATGCAAGAGGACGTAGGACAACTTTTTAGACGTAAACAAACCTTTGAGGAACCGGTTAGTAGTCTGAGAAGAAAAGCAAATTCACTTTGTATTCATTCGAATTCCCAGAGTTCTCCAGTTCCTATGTAGTGTTGGAACCGGTTACTAGGGACAGACACATTTTTTTTTTTTTTTCTATTTTACCAGTAGCCTTCAACGAATGATTCCTGTTATTTTTAAAGTGTTCACAATACAAGATAACTCAAAGGTGATAAAAATTAACAGTAAATAGAAACATCGGCAAATACAGATGGAAATAGGTAACTAAGTGTATGTAAACAACATGACATAACACTTCGACTGTCTTGAACGTAACTGGCGACCGATGCACTGATTGCCAGAAACTTCCACTTTATTTTGAACCTTTTTAAATAATGTTTTCATTGGCTTTAAGAGAAATTTCGACAAATGGGAAGTCAGAGTATACGCTTCATAGGTATCCCATTGTGAGAGGGTTTGCATACGATGCCACCTTTTGCCAGAATTATTCTTTATGGTCAGATATATATAATTTTAGAGGAGAACCAAGAGTTCAAGCTGAAGCCTTCTTTATTTCAGATCCAAAACTAATCATCTAATGCGTCTTCATTTGTTTAGGTCCAATTTGAATACGTTTTCAGGTGCTAATTAAATATACCACCACATAGGCTACTTTCTTTTAGATGGAAATTCGCAGGGGTTTGTGCGGTCAGTGCACCTCTCGTGGTACATTGTAAGCATTAATAAGTGTTTGCAGCGTCCTTTTGTTCTTGTACTTGTTCTTGGTCTTGTTGGGAGGGGGATAGAAAAGGTTTATGGAAGAGCCTAAAAAGGTCTGAAAGAAGGTGTTTTGCGCTCAGTTAAAGATACAGGAATTTTAGGGTAGGATATTTATGATTTATTTATTAGAATGAAAATTGAAAAGTAAGTAATGTGCATGTTAAACAGTACAGAACAATTATTTCTAATAAAATATAGCATATTTATTTTAATTTTCGTCAATGAAACAAGGCTCTATTTGACTAGATTTTAGCAGGTTTTATTTTATGGTAAAAGTTAGGAGTATATAATGTTTACAACTTACATGTGAGGGGAAAATCACAAGTAAGCTGGAAGTCGGGTTACGCCTTGTTAGCCTAATACTTAACCTCCATTCCTTCTGTTTTTCAATCTTGCTATCCAACTATTACTGAGTGTCTCAGTTGCACCTTTAGACCCATGTAGTACTTCGTCTCGTTTATTTTCGTAATCTCTTTTTATCTAGCTGTTCAACCACTCCAACTGCTTAAAAACACTGAAGTCAGTTTAGATGGTAAAGAAATGCACTACCAAGAACTTCACTCTCGACGTGGTTCGGAAGTCACGTAAAGCCGTTGGTCCCGTTGCTGAATAACCACTGGTTCCATGCAACGAAAAAACACCATACAAACAAACAAACTACCAAGAACTTTAAAAAGTTAAATAGTATTCCGTATAAATAATTCGTAAAAAGAGTAAACTAAACCAAATTTTTAGACGAATAAAGGAATGCACTGAGACCCTTTAAAAGCGAAATAGCATTATGAATAAATACAATTTGCAAAAAGAAAAAAAAAATAATAATAAAATATGCTTAAATCGTACCCTTCCTCATTTGCATGTATGCCAGCCCAATCAGTATTTTGTCCTTCGATTTGCATAACACGGAGAGATGCTCCCCTTCACTCCGTAAGGAACGCCGGGGAAGAGAGTAATGTTGCTCATTAGCATATTGGGTTTGTGAGGGTTCTCGGTTGCCTCCTCTGTCATGGTGGCTCATGACAGCTGGAGGACGACCTAATAAGGAGTGGGTTGGAATTTGTTGTTCTTATATATATATATATATATATATATATATATATATATATATATATATATATATATATATGTGCTTAAAAAATCACAGTAGATGCACGTGACTTCATAAATAAGCGAATACCACGGGAAAATGATAGTCAGGAATCCAAGCGCTTTCATCTTTATTCAGACATCGTCAAGGAGCTACTAAAGTACAATTGGAGAGGAAGGCCTCAGGTACAAACAAGATCAGGAATACCAGATGGTTAATTATCAAAAGGGTAAAAATTAAAAGGGATAATCCAGGATTATCGGATATCACACGGTCACAAACTTAAACAGATTCTGACCCTAACCGAAATTACAAAGTATCTTTACAGTCCAAAACATGTAAAAACTGAATATATTAATTTTGTTGCTTATATTTATCTACAACTTTTTTCATTATGAAAGCATCAAGTTTAAATAAACCAAGACTTAAATTTAGAACATTTCTATTATTTGATTTGATAAAACAAGATTCAATGACACAATTAAAAGGAATATCATTGAATCTTGTTTTATCAAATCAAATAATAGAAATGTTCTAAATTTAAGTCTTGGTTTATTTAAACTTGATGCTTTCATAATGAAAAAAGTTGTAGATAAATATAAGCAACAAAATTAATATATTCAGTTTTTACATGTTTTGGACTGTAAAGATACTTTGTAATTTCGGTTAGGGTCAGAATCTGTTTAAGTTTGTGACTGTGTGATATCCGTTAATCTGGGATTATCCCTTTTAATTTTTTACCCTTTTGATAATTAACCATCTGGTATTCCTGATCTTGTTTGTACCTGAGGCCTTCCTCTCCAATTGTACTTTAGTAGCTCCTTGACGATGTCTGAATAAAGACGAAAGCGCTTGGATTCCTGACTATCATTTTCCCGTGGTATTCGCTAGATATATATATATATATATATATATATATATATATATATATATATATCTATATATATAAATATATCTATATATATATATAATATATATATATTATAATATTATATATATTTATATATATATATATATATAATATTATATATATATATATATAAGTTATATATATATATACATATATTCAAAATACTCAGGGTTCTCCTCATGCAGATGCTGCCCTAGAGATAAAACAGCTGCATCACAGATATTCGGGGAACGCAGAGGAAAGTAACGGCTTCCAAACGTAAGTAACGTTTCTCAGAAATTATGATGTTGATATTAGCTGCCTCTTCCGAGGTTTAGCTTTTCCTTACCACTTACCCCTTTCTTGAATTCAAGTGTAGGGTGAATTACGAAGTTCAGATTTATAGTGCAGCTGCGTTTTTTTGTTTTTTTTTTTTTTTTTTTTTTTTTCGTCGTTTTGATGCAGAAAGTGTATACTCTGTGTTTTTTTTTTTTCATTTGTCCATCCGGCTGTGGTGTATGCGTATGGTAACACTGTGTCCCGGGCTTTAGATAGTTACAGTCAGCTTTCATTCAACAATAATAATAATATCCTATTTCGAATATTAACGGTGTAATTCGCATACAGTAAATTATTAAAACACTTTTCAGTTGCAAATGTACACCCAGATATCCTTTTATTTACCTAAAACTTGCAAATAGCGTAACTATCTAAAGCCCGGGATGCAGTGTTACCATGCGAAAACACCACAGACGGATGGACAGATGGAAAAAAACAGTGTAGTCGTAAGTCTCACGAAGAATTCATTTGTCATGAATGGGCTCAAAATCATCTTAGTACGTTTGATATATATATATATATATATATATATATATATATATATATATTATATATATATTATATATATATATATATATATATATACTATATATATATATATATATATATATATATATATATATATATATATATATATTATATATATATATACTTTCATGTTTTGCATAAGAACAATTTAGCAGAACAATTTTAGTTCTATAATTTACATTCATCTCATTTGCGTCGTCATGAACGTATATACCAACGTTCATTAAATGGTCAATATTAGTAGTTTGTTTCATATTATTATTATTATTATTTATTCAGTCATTCCTACGCTTTCATTACTCCCTGAATCATTTTCTTATCTT
>NC_061087.1:94797815-94807815 GCF_015104395.2 Macrobrachium nipponense | reverse complement strand
TTCCCAACCCTTCCCCACTCTCCCTCACCCCTTTTCACATTGGAGTTCTGGTTTACATTATTTTTTAGGGGGAGCATACCTTTAAAGGGTGTTGAAGGTCTTGCGTAGGTGTTAAAATATTATTATTATTATTATTATTATTATTATTATTATTATTATTATAATAATTACAGAGTTGCACCATTTGTGTAAAAAATTGAATGAAATCTTTGGAGATCCCTTTGGGAATGTTCTGCCTCAAAACGGAAATTATTATTATTATTATTATTATTATTATTATTATTATTATTATTATTATTATTATTGTTCTAAAGGGTCACAATAATATAAAAATAATAATAATAATAATAATAATAATAATAATAATAAATAATAATAATAATATTAAATAAATCTGAGCTAAAAATGCATCTTGCGTACGTTGCATTAAACGTCTAAATAGCCAGTGAAAACGCAACCCCTTTCATGTAAAGTATCGGTAACCACGCAATAAGGCATTTAATTAAGCCGTAATTAAGGGTGCCATCAAGGCGTGTAATTACCGCGTCCTTCCCTGCTGCAACAATTTCATTCCACGGGGTTTGAGACTCGTTTTAAAAACACCGAAAAATTGCAAGGAAAAACTCGTAAATTTTGCAGTAATGGAAGTATTGGCAACCATTGTTACGCTGCAAATGAGATCCGGTCCCTGTTACTGCGTAGACAGAGTTGAAATGAGAAGTTACATCTTGAAGCAGTGGCCCTCTGAACATTGCAACAAGTTCCGGAAGGCGGGGGGCGGTTAGTGCTGTCAGTGCACCTCACGCTGTTCATTGTAGGCATGACTTGAGGTTCTTTGCGGCGTGCCTTCGGCCCTTAGCTGCAACCCTTTTCATTCCTTTCACTGTACTTCCGTTCATATTCTCCTTCTTCCATCTTACTTCCCAACGTCTCCTAACAATTGTTTCGTAGTGCAACTGCTTTGAGGTTTTCCTCTTGTTACACCTTTCAAATATTTCAACTCTTAACTTCTCGTTCGGCGTAGAATGACCTTATAGGTCTCAGCGATTGGCCTTTGGCCTAATTTCTATATTCCATTTTCCACTGCAGTCCGGTGTGGGGGCGGGGATGGGGGAGGTGTAGTGTGGGAATGAAAGTGGTTTAGAAGCAGTCTGTGAAAAGTCGTAGTGATAATATTTGCCAAAAAATAATAATGAAAAATACATATAATTGGTCAAAAGGAGTCCCCCGAAAATGTTAGTGATAGTATAAACAAAAAAAAATTTTAAATAAAAAAGTAAATAAATAAATGAAAACTAAAAAGTTATTCAATAAAAAATAAAAATATAAATAAATAAAATGGGTCAGGAGGAGTTCCCTAAAATGTTAAGTGACGTAATGCAAAAAAAAAAAAAAAAAAAAAAAAAAGACAAGTACCACGCCATGGCATCCTGACAAAGCGACTTGCAACATACCCCATGAAGCTGTGCCCAGGGGCAGAGCAAGTCAGGAGGAGGTCTACGAAAGCCGTCAGACTGGTAGTCGTCAGGAAGGGTACGACATTGTTGGGCATCCTCTCGATAGGAGATATGGTTGAGGAGGGCAAGCAGCGAGCGACGTGCCCGGGTCCTTCCCAGGCGCATTGCAAGCCCCGCCCGTCTCCAGGGGCATCTCTTCCTCCTCCTCCTCCTCCTCCTTCTCTTCCTCCTCCTCATTTCCTCATTATCATTACACGAGAGGACTGCATGGGTATGCTGCCCCGTTGCCTTCGGGCAGCCATAAAAAAATAAATGTTTCCTTTTTATCTGTGTCTTTGTTCGCGCACTTGTTTGTCACTCTTTCTTATCAGGGGAAACGTTTTTGTTAATATGATAAGAGAAGTAGAGAAATTGTTTTTTCATCAGTATGACGATAACATTATGAAAGGCAATAGAAAGAAGTAAAGAAAAAAATATTGAAGTGGATGTAATGATAACTCACGAAGAGGAGAACAATAAACGCAAATTAATAACTCCCGAATGAGAACAAGAAAAATAGAATAACTCCCGATGGTGGAGAACCAGAAAAGTAAATGATAGCATATCCCAAACAAGGAGGAACGAAGCTCTGGCAAAGAAGAAATAAAAAGAAGGTAAAGAACGAGAGATGGCATTACACGCCAACGAGGGATAGCAGATCCCAAAACGAGAAGGAGAAGAAAAAGAAGAAGAAGAAGAAGGAGGAGGAGGAGGAGGCTGAGGCAACAGTTCCCAAGGTCAAGACCGTCAAGCACAGACGAAGGAGAAATACCGGGAGAAACTAATAACGTCCTGGACCCAAGTTAGTCCAGGCACTATAATAGGACTCGCTATAGGACTCTCCCTCCTACTCTTGTGTGATCGTATTTTTGTATCCTTTGTTCCCTTCCTTTCTACGACGACGGGAGAAGATCCCTGTTGTGACTTATTAACTATAAGATAAAAGAAAGACCTATTCTCTTGTTATTTTAAAATAACGAGACTTATTCTCTTGTTATTTTGAAACAAGGAGACGTATTCTCCTGTTATTTAAAAATAAGGAGACTTATTCTCTTGTTATTTTTAGATAAGGAGACTTATTCATTTGTTATTTTAAAATAACGAGACTTATTCTCTCTTTATTTGAAAATAACGAGACTTATTCTCTTTATTTGAAAATAAGGAGACTTATTATCTTGTTATTTGAAAATAAGGAGTCTTATTCTCTTGTTATTTAAAAATAAGGAGACTTCTTCTCTTGTTATTTAAAAATAAGGAGACTTATTCTCTTGTTATTTAAAGATAAGGAGACTTCTTCTCTTGTTATTTAAAAATAAGGAGACTTATTCTCTTGTTATTTAAAGATAAGGAGACTTATTCACTTGTTATTTAAGAATAAGGAGACTTATTGTCTTGTTATTTAAAAATAAAGAGTCTTATTCTCTTGTTATTTTAGAAAATTAATAAGGAGACTTATTCTCTTTTTAGTTTAAAAATAAGGAGTCTTATTCTCTTGTTATTTTAAAATAAGGCGACTTATTCTCTCATTTTGAAATAAGGAGACTTATTCTCTTATTATTTGAAAATAAGGAGACTTATTTTTAAATGACAAGAGAATAAGTCTCCTTATTTCAAAAATAACAAGAGAACAAGACTCCTTATTTTTAAACTAAAAAGAGAATATTTCTAAAATATTTTCTAAAAATAAGGAGACTTATTCACTTGTTATTTTGATAAAATGAGACTTATTCTTTTGTTATTTTAAAATAAGGAGACTTGTTCTCTTGTTATTTTAAAATTTGGGAAGTTTTTCTTTACAGGGGAAGAAAAAGTCGTCCGTCAAATGAAGACATAAATTGGGAACAGTAACTTAGAGATGTTTCAACGACGCACCCTTCTGCTAGTTATGGGCGTGACCTCATTGATATTCCACGAGTGGTGCACGTAGAGAGAGAGAGAGAGAGAGAGAGAGAGAGAGAGAGAGAGAGAGAGGTACTTCTTTAATGAGAGAGGTATTTGTTTAATAAAAGAAAGAGTTAGAGAGAAAGAGAGCTACTTCCTTAATGAGAGAGAGAGAAAGAGAGAGAGGTATTTGTTTAATAAAAGAATAAGTGAGAGAGAGAAAGAGAGGTACTTTTTTAATGATAGAGAAATAGAGGTATTTGTTTAATAAAAGAAAGTGTGGGAGAGAGGAGGAGAAAGGTACTTCTTTAATGAGGGAGAGAGAGAGAGAGAATGAGAGGTATTTGTTTAATAAAAGAATGGGTGAGAGAAAGAAAGAGAGAGGTACTTCTTTAATGAGAGAGAGGTAATCTTTGTTTAGTAAAAGAGACAGAGAGAGAGATTCCATATTTTAGAAAAGGTAGAGAGGTAGAGAGATACTCATTGCATGAGAAGAGAGGGAAAGAAAGATACTTCTTGTTTAAGAAAGAGAGAGAGAGAGAGGGGGGGGGGGGACATTTTGACTAAAATGTGACGGGTACTTGACATATAAATGACACAACATTATACAATTCTGGAACCCAGAGACAAATATCAGTGTCTTTAAAAAAAATTATGGTATATTCTCTAAAACGACATAAATAAACAGGTATGAAGATTGTGCCTCAAGTTATTAAAGGAATGAGAATGAACTAAAGATTGAACTAAAGTGAAGAGATAAAATTTCAATTTTCCAGTTCTAGAATATGAAAATGATATCCATATTATATGACAAATCCCATTCAATCATGATGCTTTACCATTATTTCGTAATACTTTACCATTATTTCACACAATGCTTTATCATTATTTCGTAATACTTTACCATTATTTCATGATACTTTATCATTATATCGCAACACTTTACCAGTATTTCAGCCAATTTTTCGCCAATTTCGTTCAATTTTGGACGATTTTGACCAATTTTTGGCCAACTCGACCAGTGTTGGACGATTTCAACTTATTTTTTCGCCAATTTCGACCAATTTTTAGTCAATTACGATCAATTTTGGAAGATTTCAACCAGTTTTTGCTAAAATTGAATCAAATTTGGACGATTTCAACCTATTTTTGGTCAATTTTGACTACTATTGGGCAATTTCAACCAATTTTTGGCCAATTTCGATAAATTTTGGTCAATAATTTAAAAACTGGTTGAAATCGTCCCAAAATTGGCGAAAAATTGATTGAAATCTTCCAAAATTGATCGTTATCGGGTAGAAATTGATCGAAATCTTCTGAAATTGATCTAAATTTGCTAAATTGTCAAAATAATATTTTACTATTGTTTCACAGTACCTTACCTAATCTTGCTTGACGCCTCGCCGAAATTGGCCAAATTGTCAAAATAATACTTAACCATTGGTTCACAGTACCTTACCTAATCTTGGCGCGTCAGCTGATTAAAGCACTGGCTCCATTCGTCAGCGGATCCTTCAAACGAACGACGACGCTGAAATTAAATAAACGGCGAAATCCCAGCGTCCTCAATTACTCGAAATCCGATGTGATTTGCATCCATTAAGGAAGAAAGTTCGGCCACAGGGTGTGTTCGATTTGCATACCACCAGGTTCTTTTCATTCATATTTGCGGAGCCGATCTCGAGGAAGGCTCATTTAATCGTTTTTTTTTTTACAACTGTTTTTTAAGCCTCAGAGTACTTTTGGGCTGTGAATACTCTGTCTCTCTCTCTCTGTCTCTCTGTCTCTCTCTCTCTCTCCCTCTCTCTCACTTCGGTTATGTATTTCTTTTACTTATTTTTATGTCAATTTTGTTTTATTTACCTTAGAAAATCTCTCTCTCTCTCTCTCTCTCTCTCTCTCTCTCTCTCTCTCTCTCTCTCTCTCTCTGAAGAGACAGAGACGGGATGTTTGATCAATAGAAAAAAATTTACAGGCAGCTGTTCCCTTGATGTCCATAATATCTCATTTCAAAATTCTTCACAATGGAATTGTTATCTTCAGTTCTAAACAGTTTACCTTTTTACTAATTAATATGCCAATATGACTTGTAAAGACTTATTGGGATGGTTGTTAACTGTATACGAATCTACTTACTTGTACAATTTCTGAGTTGACTTGATTCAGGCTTTGTGCTAAAAACTAAAACGAGACAGTCATTTTGCTCTTCCCTGACACTACAAGGATCTGTTATATATTCAATAAAACAATTATAAAAATTTTATCTTCTTTATCTTTCCTCTGATACCCGAATTGTGCGTAATGCTGTGATGAACTCACGCGAGCGATATATATATCTTTTCCACAGACATTTTTCTTTCACGAGCTAAGACATTTTTCATCACCATAACCCTTTGTACAAATTCCTCATCAGGTTTCCCTTTGTCTCTCTCCTACGTCTTCTAACTTGGTCAGATCTTAGGCCAGACAACTATTTCCACTTGACTATGTTACCTAAACTTGTGACACCCTTCACTTGACTCCGTAGGGGGCTAGTGCCATCAGTGGACCTCATGCGGTGCACTGTAGGCATTACTCAAGGTTCTTTGCAGTGTGCCTTCGGCCCCTCGCTGCAACCACTTTCGTTCCTTTTACTGTACCTCCTTTCATATCTTTCTTCATCTTACTTTCTACCCTCTCCTAACACTTGATTCATAGTGCAACTGCGAGGTTTTCCTCAACTTACACCTTTCAAACCTTTTACTGTCAATTTCCATTTCAGCGCTGAATGACGTCATAGGCCCCAGTGCTTGGCCTTTGGCCTAAATTTTATTTTCAACTCAACCTTCACTTGACTATTTTACCTAAATCTTGGGACACCTTCACTCTACTACGTTACCTAAATCTTCGGACTCCATGGCCAAATAGCTCGCCTTGATATTAAAAGAAAAAAAAAACCGCTAACATGTACTTTACACGCCCTTGATTCGCTTCGTCGTAAACGGCGTTACCCAAGGGGCGTCTCCCTCGCTGTTCTTAAATTGGTCTCCTTTTTCATTAACGTGTAATTCAAGTAGTGGTTTCTCCAGCGTCTTCTATTATTTTTTATTTATTTATTTATTTTTTTAACGTTCTGAGAGAGAGAGACGTTTTTATCGTTTAATTGGGCCAATAGAGAAATGCTCTCTCTCTCTCTTTCTCTCTCTCTCTCTCTCTCTGAATAGTTATGAAACAAAATAAAGAAATGTGAACCAGCTCTCTCTCTCTCTCTCTCTCTCTCTCTCTCTCTCTCTCTCTCTCTACTGTGTAAATAGAACCCAATTTCTTTCTCGTTGATATCGTCTTATTTTAATAATGATCATTATTATTAGTAAATAATGACTGTCATTAACAGTCGGACCTAGTAATAGTAGTCGGACTAGCATAGATATCAGTAGTGGTAGTATATTTCTTACCGAAATATTTTGAAATATTTTCATCCTTGTTCGTTATTGTTTTGATAATGATGACCATTAATGGTCAGACCTAGTAGGCCTAGAGTAGTAGCACCAGCATAAACATTAGTAGTAGTAACAGGCACCGATAGTAGTAGTGAGGGAATGTTGTTGCCGATATATTTTCAGCCTTGAATTCCCAGGAGCAGTGGCAAGGGAATGATCCTGCCGATATATGTTCAGCCTTGCATTCGGAGGCTTTTGGAGCCGAATAATGTCGCTGCTGCTGTCTTCTTGGTCCCTTTCCATCCCCTCCGTGACACTCGATGCATTTTTCCCAGATTAATCCAGACATCGAGGGTGGCCGAATGTGGTCTAAGCCAGAGACGTCGAGGAAGTGAAAAAGAGCAAGTTCTCTTGTAATGTCTGGAGATAGAGTTTTATTTTTATTGTTTTTCTTATTTTAAAAGGGGAAAAGAGTTTTAAAATAATTTTTGTTATTTTAAAAGGAAGAAAGAAGGGAAAGAGCAAAAAGCTTTTAAATTTTCTTTTATTTTATTTTAAAATAAAGAAAAAAAAACCCCCCCCTTTTTCCCAAATTATTTTTTTATTTTAAAAGGGGAACAGTTTTTTTATTGTTTTTCTTATTTTAAAAAGGGAAGAGAGTCTTTTTTTTAATTATTGTTCTTATTTTACAAGGGTGGTTTGTTTACGTAAGTGTTCATTTGTTAAAGTAATTTGTTTTATCTTTGTTTTAATATGCATTTTCTGGCTCTTATTTGTCTATATTTTAACTCTTCAGCAGTCTTAATTTTTGGGAAGCGATATATAGTACATTAAAATTATATCCAATTGGGCATGTCATTCCATGATGTGCAAATAATAATAATATAGAAGAAAGTTGGTCAACATCTGGAATGAGAGGAATAACACCCCCCAAACAGAGCAGAGGCTGGCAGATCAGGCAAAGATCCTCTGGGACTATGGTATCAGAACGGATAGGGTGATACGTGCAAATAGACCAGACGTGACGTTGATTGACAAAGTCAAGAAGAAAGTATCACTCATTGATGTCGCAATACCATGGGACACCAGAGTTGAAGAGAAAGAGAGGGAAAAAATGGATAGGTATCAAGATCTGAAAATAGAAATAAGAAGGATATGGGATATGCCAGTGGAAATTGTACCCATAATCATAGGAGCACTAGGCCCGATCCCAAGATCCCTGAAAAGGAATCTAGAAAAACTAGAGGCTGAAGTAGCTCCAGGACTCATGCAGAAGAGTGTGATCCTAGAAACGGCACACATAGTAAAAAAAAGTGATGGACTCCTAAGGAGGCAGGATGCAACCCGGAACTCCACACTATAAATATCACCCAGTCGAATTGGAGGACTGTGATAGAGCAAAAAAAAAAAAAAATAATAATAATAATAATAAAAATAGGGGTGAGCATACGGCCCTTCACATATACTCTTGAGTGTATTTATTGGGATGGGCCAAAACTTACCGTAAAAGAACGCGTCATGATTGACACAGGAACAGAACTTGTATGATTGAATTAAGTGCGTCATTTAATCGTAAAGTATTGCAAACACTTGCATAAGTTTATCGTAATGTTGACTCAGTTCATTTATTATGCAACAATATACACTTAACGTTTTTAGAATGAGAATGATGCAATTTGCAACTGGTGAAGATCCCGAGTACGTATTTGGAATTTTAGTACATACATACGTATATATAGGTATGTGAAATGAGTACGTATATAAAGTGTATAGGTATGGGTACATGTGTGTTTATACATAGTAAATTCAAGTATGTTGAGCTATAGAAAAAATATAAATAATTTTATTGAATCTGTACATAAATTACATATATTGTATTTATATTTATTGTAAAAGACCTTTAAAATATATTATTCTTTTAAATAAAGGAGAGAGAGAAAAATATCATGATGTAGACTATTAATATGAAAGGATATACAGATGACCTCACTGTTACATTTTCGAAACGAAGTGGTCGACTTTCGACAAGCATGTGAAGCAATACCCATAAAATGGCCGCCATGTTACATTTTCCAACGCTCCACAATATCCGGTTTGAACCGGATCCCACTGATGTTTCCCAGCGGTCTTGAGGCGCGTTAGTTTTGCATACCCACTTAACCATGGTGATTCTTATTTTCGTCCGTTGTCCGTCATCTTCCTCTCTGCTGTTTTGTATGACATTGTTATACTGTCGATTTTCAAAGGCGTTTTTTATGTCTTGTTTGCCCGTGGAGTTTCATAGTTATTTCTCGTACGTTATTGTATTCCTGTCTCCATTTGACGCTGAATAACTTCTGGAGTTTCTTGTTGTTGAAGTTTCTTGTTGTTGCAATTCTGTAAACAAACAAAATGTCCTTGGAGTGCCTCAGAAACAAAGTTTATTTTTATATACTTGTAAAAGCCATTGAACGGATTTTTAGTTACCTTTTTTTCCCCCTAATAACTGACCTCTTCTTTCTGTATTTCCCTTTACCTCGTCTTACTTCTTTCAAATGAACACCATAATATTCTTTGGAAGCTTGAATTTCAAGTCAGAGGCCCCTTTGGTGGACTAGTTCCACGTGAATATAAAGAATAATGATATCAGAATAATGATATCAGAATTTTTCTTCGTTTCCAACATACTGAGTTTTACTACTGACTTACTTTTGTTTAATAGGTTATTATTATTATTATTATTATTATTATTATTATTATTATTATTATTATTATTATACAATGGCATAGTTCGATTCCCCGCTCTGCCAACTAGGAATCAGAGGAATTTGCTTCTGTTGATTAGACATTCCTTTCGCGATATAATGTGGTTCGGATCCCCCAATAAGCTGTAGGCCCCGTTTCTAGTTAAGCAATTGGTTACTAACCACTTGATAATATCTAATCCTTTGGGCAAGCCCTAGGAGAGCTGTTAATCAGGTCAGTAATCTGGTTAAACTAAGATATACTTAACTTATACAATAGTGTAAACTATGTATTGTAGATCTCTTGAGATTTCCCCTCAGAGTTTTTCAATTTTACCTTTCCTTGAGGAAGTGTGATGATAATATTGATAGAAATGTATTTATGAGATTAGCTTCAGTAATTATTATTATTATTACTAGCAAACATATGTATACAGAAATTATGTATGATAAATTCGTACAGTAACTAAGTCTACGGGCA
>NC_061087.1:94765315-94795315 GCF_015104395.2 Macrobrachium nipponense | reverse complement strand
TGTTGGTGATGAAATGGCCGCTTCCACAACGAAAGCTTAGAAAATGCCATGTTAGTCTCAGGTGTTCTAGTCAGGAAGGAGAGATTATTGATATCTGGCTGGTAGTTAATTGCAGAAATGAAGGAAAGTAGAGACTGAATCATTATTGATAGATGATTTTCAAAATTAATTTAAATACAGTTCAACGGTAGTTATGTGCAGACGTGGTATACAGTGGACGAAATGTAAGCAAAGGTGAACATAACAGAACCTGATGTGTAAGTATTATACTTCTACACTATAGTAATACGTCATGAATATGTCGATAACTTATTGCAGACACATCACAAATATGTTTGATACAGGCCAACGACTTGCTGGTAGTTCTATTCAGTGCTTCCCACGATTATCCAGCACTAGCAATTTACCAATCCTTACTAAAAGCATGTTCATCTGCTGCTTCATATAAGTGACTCGCTAGTGTTTTTTAACTATTATGTCGTTGATGTTTACCCTATAGTATTTTTTTCCAAATGATAAGTCATATGTATACAGAAATTGTGTGATAAATTCGTAACGTAACTAAGTCTACGGACACAACCAGCCCCGTTTCAGGGAATCCATTCTCACCCTCAACCCCCTGGGGGGTGGGGGGCTGGGGGGTTAAAATGAAGCCCCATTGTAAAACATCTTAGGTGTCCCCCTATAACCCTACCAAGTTTCATGTCCATCGGACTAGCCGTTTGGCCGTGATTGAATGATAGACGGACGGACAGACATACCGCCCATTACAGAATCGTTGATCGTTGACTTGTTTCCACCTACCTGTATGTGATAAGTAAGCGATAAGTTGCCGATGTGTGTTTATGATAAGTTATACCGTAGTGTAGACCCACCCTGATAAAGTGTCATAATAACAGTGATGAACGAATACTCTATTTTGTTCAGCGCATGCGCAGTAGGGTTTCAAGTGAAAGCCCATCCATCTTGCTGCCGATGCTGATGAAAAAATATTAAAGGCAATTAGAGCTTTGATTAACACCCACGCAGAGAAAGAGAGAAGGACAGAGAGTTGATTAGGTTTTCGTAATTAAGTCTTCAAAGACGTTCTTGCTGAAACGAATGAAGTAATGAAGCCATTTATCAATCTGCTTGGCAGGTTTATTTCTGTATTTTATTCTTTTGGATTCGAGACGATTAAAACTGCTCCGCTCGGGCAAATCGTGCTCGTTATCCTTTGTGTCGAAGATAAAAGCAAGAAGAAGAAAAATAAGAACCAAAAGTGAAACCGAAGCCATCACGTAACATCAGGAAACAACAAAGACGTCTCCTTTATCCCAAGACTCGGCCGCAGGATTCAATTATTGGCCTCCCATAAATCTTCGTTTCTTTCCAAGGATACCGGAACGAGCTCGATGGATTTCCCGCCATTTCGGTCTATCGGGGAGGACTTTCCTTCCTTTTCGTCTTCCCTTCCTTCTTTTGGTATCATTTGCTTCATTTTTAATTTGTTGGGAGGTTTGATCGCTTCTTCGTGTCAATGGAGTCCGCGTGACTGGTTTGGGATAATTGGACGGCCTGTCTATACTCTGTTTTTTTCCATCTGTTCACCCGCCTGTGGTGTTTTTGTATGGTAACACTGCGTCCCGGGCTTTAGATAGTTACGCTATGTGAAAGTTTTGGGTAAATAACAGGATATCTGGGTGTACATTTGCAACTGAAAAGTGTTGTAATAATTTACTGTATCCGAATTACACCGTTAATATTCGAAATAGGATATTATTATTGTTAAATGTAAGCTGAATGTAAGTATCGAAAGCCCGGGACGCAGTGTTACCATACAAAAACACCACAGGCGGATGGACAGATGAAAAAAAACAGTTTTTTTTTTTTTTATAGTCTTGGTTTAGAAGTTCTAGACCGATGGGTAACTTGAACAAACGAAAGGACCGTTTGGTTCAATCGTCAGTGGATGACAACAAGGCCTGAGAGTCAGTGGAGTGAACGAGGGAAGGTCTTACCGTCTAAATGTGTTAGTTATTACATGCCATGAGTATCGAATCTAAATGTGTTAGTTATTTATTACATGCCATGAGTATCGAAGCTATCTCCATGTGACCGGGTTGGGATAACACACAGTCTAGTCTTAGTTTAGAAGTTCTAGACCGAGGGGTAACTTAAACAAACGAAAGGAGCGTTTGGTGGGATAGTATTTGGATCACAAGGAGGCCTGAGAGCCAGTGTAGTGAACGAGGAAATGTAGGTCTTGCTTTTAAACACTCCTACTAGCACGTCAGGATTCGGGACTAGGGCACGTTTGTTCATTAACATGCAAGAGCGAACATGGCATAACGTAACTGCTCTAATTACATTCTTATCTTCTAGGTTTTCACTAGTCACTCAGTTTTTTGCCAGCTGGTAAATTTGTGGGACGCTTTAGAGGAAAGACGCAAAAAGCTATCTTGCACTTGAGCGTGAAAGGTGAAATAGATAGTCTTACCACTTACAATTCGCCTAGTTGAAAGTGCGCATGCAATCGTGGCTGGGTCAGTAATGCAGCCTTTTTTTATATAGATTTATTTATCATGTATTTATTTAATTTCAGCTTGCTAAATAGACAGAATACGCTCAAGATAGTCAATCGTCAGTCATTGTGGGATGTTTACAGAAGCCCTCTCTTGAGTTAGATGGATGGTATTCGTGTTATCATTTTAATTGTAAGTTATGACCGTGTTAGATGTCTAAAGATGTTTCACGATTTCCAAGAAAGAGTTTGTGAGGGACCTAAAATTTCGTCTAGGATATTTATTCGTTGAAGTTTTTATTGGCTATATTATAATGTTGGTGCCATTTCCACGAAGGATGCCGTTCGTCGTGGCAAGAGCTTACCAAGCATCTCTTGGGGTTATTAGGCTAACAAGAAACCCCCACCCCATGCACCGCTTCCTCCTTCTCCTACTCTCTCTCTCTCTCTCTCTCTCTCTCTCTCTCTCTCTCTCTCTCTCTCTCTCTCTCTCTCTCCTATCCATTGAGCAAATATAATGATCTTTATAAAGATCATTATATTTGGACTTTTAATTTATTAAAAAATAATTAACTCTTGTGGCTGCCGTTTGAGGCAGATGGTCTGTAGCCTAGACTAATAATAATAATAATAATAATAATAATAATAATAATAATAATAATAATAATAATAATAATAATAACCAGTGTTAGAAACAGCAGCATCAGCATAAATAGTAGTAGTAATCGGTATACGCTTTTCATTTCTTCTTTAGTTGAAAATCCCATTTTATATTTTTATTTTAACATGGAGTCAGGGATTAGGAGCTCTCTCCGGTGTAAAATCCGCTTACTTAGCTAATACGAATGTTAATAAAGAGTACGGAATTATCTCTCTTCTGAGAATGTCATTTTCTTAGCCGTGAATCAAGTTATATCATCGTTTTCTCACCCATTATTCTGTTCACATAATTAATTTCTCACCTATTATTCAAGTCATAATTATTTTCTTATCCATTATTCAGTTCACATAATTATATTCTTATCCGTTATTCAAGTCATATATTTATGTTCTCACCCATTATTCAGTTCACATAATTATTTTCTCACCAATTATTCAAGTAACAATTATTTTTTCCCCCATTATTCAAGTCACATCATTATTCTCTCACCTATTATTCAATTCACAATATTTTTTCACCCATTATTCAAGTTACATAATTATTTTCTCACCCGTTATTCACTTTACATAATTTCTTTTATCCACTATACACTTCACATCATCATTTTCTCACCAGTTATTCACTTCACATAATTTTATTTTATCCATTATACTCTTCGCATCATCATTTTCTCACCGTCATTCATTTCACATCGTGTGATTTTGATGAGGTATGGAAATGATCACATCTAGAGGCGACCTCCGTCACATCTTATTAACCTCTTTTTTTTTCGATCATTGTTCTGGATAGGTGTTTTTGCGACCTTCGAAAATCGTCAACTTATTAGAATATAAATGACTTCCCCATTGATCTTTCCCGCGTCGAGGGCTGCGTTTGTTTTGAAGTTTTTTCCATCTTTTTTTGGAATTGCATGTTTTAGAAGGTCACTAAACCCTTCCATTTAGCCTTCCAAATATTTCTCGCTTTTTATGGAATTTTGGAAATGAGTTATTCATTTAGCCTTCCAAGTATTTCCTCCTATTTATGAATTGCAGATATTCATTATTCATTTAGGGTTCCAAATATTTCCTCCTTTTTTATGGAATTGTGGAAATTAGTTATTCATTTAGCCTTTCAAGTATTTAAACCTCTTTTTAATAGAATTACATAAATTAATTAGTCATCAGCTCTTCCGAACACACTCTCCTGTTTTATCTGATCATGTTGATTAATTATTTATTAACGCTTCTTAATATTTCCCAATTTTTATTATCGAATGATATAATTTAGTTAATCAGTAACCCTTGAAAATGATTCCTCATTTTTTTATGGAACTGCATAAATCAATCAGTAATGAACCCCTCCAAATATTTCCTACTGTTTTGTACCACGGAGTACTGTTCTTGAAGGTTTACCATTTCGGTACAAAGTTTTCCTAAGTTTATCAAAGTCCTTGAATATACATAAAAAAATTCTGTTTGCCTATTTTCCAGCTCGTGATGAAGAGTTTGTTTACAGTTTGAGCTCAAGCGCAACTTTTTCAACCAGTGGCATATCGCTGAATATGATTCTAAAACTACGTCGTTCTTTCGAACACCGGGGAAATACATTACCTTCTGAACGCGACTCAATTCATTACCCTCTGAACGCGACTCGCTTTTAATGATTCCAGGCAGTAACTCACACGTCGAATTTTGAGCCAGGACGAAAGGTTTTCCGCCGATAAGGAGGAAGCCAGTGGCTTCTTTACGAGCTTTAATGTCCAATAACCTGATACATAAACGGCGAAGTAATTTATTGTCACGGCTTCAATAATCATTAGGGCGGTATTGGAGTTTCGTGTCGGTCTCGTTCCTCTTCTGTTTTGTGCGTCAGGGAGTGTGGGCGTTTGTGTGGTTTAGGTTACTTTATTGTTGAGACACATATACACGCACACACATTCACACATATAATGTAACAAAAATAAGAAAAACATTAATTGTTTTCACATGCTGTGGGGCTGGCTTTGAGTACTATTATATTATTATATATAATATATAATATATATATATATATATATGTATATATATATATCTATATATATATATATATATATATATATATATATATATATATATATATATATATATATATATAAAGTATAAAAGGCCCATTAAAACACTCTGGTTCATTATCAAGTAGTGATAAGCGTGGAAGTTAGTCCACCGAAATATAGCTTTAAACCAGAGTGTTTTAGTTGGCCTTTTTTATACTTGAGACGTATCCTGTTTTAACAGAAGAATTTAATTACAATTCCCCCCCCCCCCCACACACACACACATACACATACACACACATATATATATGTGTGTATGTATGTATATATTGCTCAGATTTCAGCCCCATAGCATATGAGAACAATTAATGCTGTAATATTTATGTCCCCGTCTATTAGTTCCACAGTCATCATGAAAAATTTAGTATTGTTTCTTGGGAATTACCAGACAAATTCATCAGCAAACTCCTTAAAAAAAAAAAAACATGAAATACTGACTGGTCGACGAACTTTGTCAGCTTATATGGATTTGGACGATGTGAGTTTTTTAATACATCGATATTCTAATTGATTTAATAAGTTTCTTCGGTGATATGAACACTGAGTCACTCTGCCATAACTTATATTGAGGGGAGTGAGGCTTGACTGAAGGCTAAAAGACCTGGAAGTCTGAAGAAAATTAAAATTTCCCAAAAAAGAGTTTTAGTTTGTGTGGATGCGCATGCGTACTAGATTTCGCAGATTTACTACGCGAAGTGAGTTATTCGACGTAAGTAAAAATCTCAGAGATAATTAAGGTACTTTTTGTAGTTGGTCCACATTTTCAAACATATTTGTTAGTGCACAATGTATCATTATTCTGTCCGCTTGTGTGTAGTCCCTCTTTGGCCGAGTGGATTTCGCACTCGGCAACCAATCCGGTGGTCCGAAGTTCGATTCTCGGCTCGGCCAACGTGGAACCAGAGGAATTTATTTCTGGTGATATAAATTCATTTCTCGATATAATGTGGTTCGGATCCCACAATAAGCTGTAGGTCCCGTTGCTAGGTAACCAATTGGTTCCTAGTCACGTCAAAATATCTAATCTTTCGGGCCAGCCCTGGGAGAGCTGTTAATCAGCTCAGTGGTCTGGTAAAACCACGGTCCACTTGTATCGCCTCATAGCTTCGTGACTATTACCATCAGTAGGCGATCTTCTGTTCGTGTACTGCGTCAAGGTACTCAGTCCTACAGCACAGCACTATTGAAGAGTAATGTATCCTTATGAGCCGGGCAACAGCATTCATTTCCCCAATTCCATGGAAATGCATTCTGTCAATTATATTGGTTAAATGATTCGTGGGAGTGGCTACGCAAGAACTGAAGTATGTGTTACGTTGTTAGGCTTCTTGTATTTTAATTATTAATTAGATTTTTGTCTATTTATTTATTAATTTGGTCATTTATTTTTACTTTTCTAATAATTGATCTCTTCTTACATTTCCCGTTACTTCTTTCAAATGAATGTTTTGATTATTAATTACATTTTTATCTATTTATTGATTAATTTGATAATTTATTTTTACTTTTCTAGTAATTGATCTCTTCTTCCTGCTTTTCCTATTACCGTCTGTTACTTCTCTCAAATGAATACCATTTTCTTTGGCAGTTTGAATTCCGAGTCAGTGGTCCCTTTGGTGGGCTTGTTCCATATGCATAGGGTTCATCTTCTGAATAATAATAATAATAATAATAATAATAATAACAATAATAATAATAATAATAATAATAATAATAATAGAACCTCACACTATAAATACCACCCAGTCGAATTGGAGGACTGCGATAAACCAAAAAAAAAATAATAATAATAATAGGGAAAAAATTGTTTCAAAGTTTTGGTAAGTTACAAAAAAGGAATCTTACAAAAAAACATGCTCGGTGAATAAATCTCAGAAAGAGAGAGAGAGAGAGAGAAGGGGGGGGGGGGGGGACTACTACCTGAAATACGAGAGAAAAGAGAAACTTGTTCAGAATTGAATAAATAAAAACACATCATCAGCGTCAAGTCAAGAACGCGCCATATAATTATACCAAAGAGTCTGTTGCCCATTTTTGTATAGCAAATGCGCATGAAGGCATGTAAGGTGGAGAGAGAGAGAGAGAGAGTCCAGACTAACACAAGAGGCATTGTACCCTCTGCCTGAGACCTCGGTCGAAGCAACCGCATACCAAGGCTGGACTGTATCAAGACAGTCCGCCAGTCTGTCATACATAAAGAGATGAAAGCAGGACCCATCAGCATTTTGATCGAATACAAACTAAGGATTCTCAGCGTCAATTAAGAGCGCTAATGCGTGCTCCTCAGGAAAAAATGCTTGATGATAGACGAGCTGTCAGGACGCAGGGCAGAAATTATGTGGAGGGATTTGGCGCTGGTTCCAGAACGGGATAAGATAGGAGATGAGTTTCAAGTGGAAATTGAAAATTTAATGAAGGCGGACGAAACTCGAAAGCTGCCCATTGATGAAAACGATAAAAAAACCATAAACATTTTCTTCAATGAAAGTAAACTTAGCTAAGCTGAGGGTTTTTTAACGGCTATAATAAGAGTGAAGGGCCTATTGATTAATACTAGAGTAGATTCACATCACTCGTGCATCTGATGATGTCTTGGCCAGTCCCTTACAACGCTCCTGATTGGCTGTTGATAAGCCAGTCACAGTGCTGGAAACAGTCAGTCTCGAGAGAGAGTTCACATAGGCAGGATGTATGCTCCACACCTCCCGAGGGATACGTCTTTCAAAAGTATCCCTCAGGAGAGGTGGAACATCGATCCTACCCATGTGAACTCTCAAGAGAGACAGAGTTTCCAGCCCTATGATTGGCTTATCAACAGCCAATCAGGAGCGTCGTAAGGGACTGGCCTAGACATCATTAGATGCACGGTTGATGTGAGATCTACTATAGTAATTAATAGTCGAAAACGGTAAAAGCAAATTTTCGTTTTTAAACATTTTCTTCCATGGAAATGAACTTTGCTAAGTTGAGGGCCTTTTATACGTCATTCATAGGAGTGAATGACGTATTGAATGATAATAGTGATAATTATAGTAATAGTCGAAAAAGAATTTAATAGAACCAGTAAATAGGAGGAAGGGACAAGGCAAACCAGCGGAGGTCACCGGCCGCTCCCGGACAATCTCCATTATTCATATCGGACGGAATGACTGGGAGAGAGAGAGAGAGAGAGAGAGAGAGAGGGGCAGGAGTGCTATGGCCACTCTCTGGCGGGATGAATTTGACGTTTGCTTTACTGTATTTTACAGTCATTATTGTAATGATGACAGTAATTGTGGGAGCACGTCAAGTTAAAAGTGGATGAAGTTTTTCTTAATGGTGTTGCACATTTCATGAGATGATTCGTCATCATCATTAGCGTTTCTGCTTCATGCAAAGTTGTTTTGAATTTTGCAATATGATTAACACTGCGCTCTCCTGAAAAGCGCAAATAAGCTGAAGGAATAAGAGTTGAAGAGGATACGTATAAACAAATCAAAATTTTGATAAGTAGAGAATGGAAAATGAGCTCAATGTATATTTAGATAATAATATTTTAAAATCTTAGCTCATTGGAAGTGTCAGAATTGTCGATACTTGAATAATTGTTCTTCCTCACACCCCACCACGCCACGCCACACCACAGAATATTTAAAGAGTAACAAATTTATTAGATCCAATCTTATTAGAACCTCTCAAGTTGTTTCTCTTTTTATACAACGTTTTCTCTCTATCGTATCGCAGACGTTTTCTTTTCTGAGAAAATGTAGTGGGAGATCATTACCGTTTTCTCTCACCTTCTTCTCTTCCCATCTTTATCGCAGATCTTCTCTTCCTGCCTCCCAAAAGAAATAGAGAGGGTTTATAAAGAGGACTATCGGGTTCATTAAACTATTTCCTCTATTTTAATGCCTCCTCTTACCTCTTCCTTCTTCTCTTACCTCCTCCTCCCCTTAGTTCTCCTCTTACCTCCTCCTCTTATATCCTCCTCCTCTTCCTCTGCCTCTTACCTTCTTACCGCCTCCTCCTTACCTATTACCTACGTACTTCCATCAACTCCTCTCTCTTTAGTTTTTGCTTCCTTTTACCTCAGGCCCCTCTTCCTTCTCCCCTTACCTCCTCCTCCCCTTAATTCTCCTCTTACCTCCTCTTCTTATCTTCATCCTCCTCTCACCACCTCCTCTTATATCCTCCTCCTACCTCATCTTCCTCCTCTTATCACCCCTTACTCTTTCCTCCTCCTCCTCCTATCTCCTCTTCCCTCCCCCTACTATTTCCTCCTCCTCCTCCTCCTACCTCCTCTTCCCTCCTCTTATCACCCCCTACTCTTTCCTCCTCCTCCTATCACCTCATTCTCCTACCTCATGTACCTCTTCTTCCCTCATCTTATCACCCCTTACTCTTTCCTCCTCCACTTACCTCATCTACCTCCTCTTATCACCCCCCTAGTCTTTCCTCCTCCTCTTATTACCCCCTCCTCCTCCTATTACCTCCTCCTCCTCCGCCTCCTCCTGATCGTTGGAGGAGTAATCGAATGGGACAGAAATGGAGGCCGGAGAGCAGCGATCACCTCGTTTCCGAGTAACTTCCTAACTAAGATGGGATTGATATTGCATTATTAAAGGCCTCCTCCTCGCTAAGCTATCTTCGCGCCCACGTCCTCTGGGAAAGGAGAGAGAGAGAGAGAGAGAGAGAGAGAGACGAGGAGAATTTTAGAGGAGAGAAGAGAGAGAGAGAGAGAGAGATTGAGATTCCTTGGAACTTCCGTTAAAGTCTTTTTCAGACCAATTAGTTTAGCCTAGAGAGAGAGAGAGAGATAGAGAGAGAGAGAGAGAGAGAGAGAGAGATAACTTAGAGCTTACGTTAACTCTTTCATACCAATGAGTTTTAGGTTGAGAGAGAGAGAGAGAGAGAGAGAGAGAGAGAGAGAGAGGGGGGGGGGTAAGCTGAGTGTAGCTGCTTACCTTAATGGTTATTGTCAGTCTTTTCGCTCTGGAGAGAGAGAGAGAGGAGAGAGAGAGAGAGAGAGAGAGAGAGAGAGAGATTTCATTAGTGGCAAGTTGTACCTAGCGTCCTTTGTCACCTGGAATCACAAATAGTTAGAACGGTTGACATTTTGGGCTAAACGTCCACATAGAGTCTAGGGCCAAATTATTTATACTCGCCCTTAGCTGCACTGCAGGATCCTGGCCAAATCTGACTAAAATGAATTCGCCTGCCTTTGAAAGGAAGTTGGACCACCCCTCTGTATACGGAAATGGGAATTACAGAGCAAAGGGTTTGTCCAAATACGGAGAAGGGGCAAGTGACTTAGAATTACAATGTGAAGAAGTACGTATTTTCTCACTTCCTGAGAAATTTCCTTCCAGAAAGATTGATTCTAAGGTATATAAGTGACCATCGTTCTAAAGTTCAAATAAATAACTTCTTTAGATAAAATGCAATCAAATTGGGATCCCATTTATATTGTATCAGGAGAGCTTAACTAGAAGAATATGAAAATGAGATTTAGCAACAGGAACACAGTTTGAAATAATGTGATCAACCCAGATGACGTACAGCAAATTAGCCGTGAAGAAGAACAATGTATATTGATAATAAGCAAGAAAGGAAAACTAAAGTCTGGAAGGGAGAAAGAGAGAGAATAAGTAGGATATCTGTTGCATTAAAAATTCCCCAATATAAGAAGAGCAATATAAAGCAAGACTCTAGCAACGATTGGTTTCTTAGTCTCATTCGTGCAAGCATTTATCCAAAATCTACAAGATATCAAGACACATTTCCCTTGAAATTCTTGTGGCAATGATAACAACGTGTAAATGAATAAATATGTCTAGTTTTGGTAAATGTTATGACGAAAGCAAAGTTTGCCGCTCGTAATCCTCCGGCTCTGTACTTTCCATGGCGGTTAATTGTCATTCAACGCCATACGAACAAGTCATCGAGGTTATTGCCTCGTATTGTTGGCGGCCCCCTGAGGACATTGTTGAGGAATACGTGATCCATTTGATATCAGTCTCTGAACCCATGTAAGGTTCGAGCTTGAACCTTCAACCAGCATCTGTTTCTAGGGTGGAGACATACTGCGTGGATTTTGACAGCTCTTACAGCCTGGGTTATAACAACTCCTTCGTCTAAAAAGGCGTAGTTGTGGCCAGGGTTGCCAGATTGGGCTACAAGTAGCGAATTGGGCTACTTTTGAAGGCCCTGTGCTACTAAATTTTTACTTTCGGTACTTGTGACTTTTTGGGCTGCTTTTAAGATGGTTTGGGCTACATTTGGGCTACTAATGTAAAAATGTTGAAATATGATTCTTCTATATACAAAACTGATGCTGCAGTAGATGCTGATGAAAAAAATGAAATTTTTTATAATTTGGAAGTATGAAGAGGTGGAGTGGAAGGACGTATTACTCTGCTTTATATAGCCTGCAATTTATTAACTAATATTCTAAATATTGGGAAGTAATTCTGTTATTACATTTTTATCAAATTTCTGCAGCCGTAATGGCAATAAGCTATTGAAATAATGTTATGTCCCATAGGTATTGTACTGTAATGCAAACCAACCAGTTAAAAGAAATTGGGCTACTTTTATTACAAATTCGCTGCTTTTAAGGCAGCTTCTCGCTATTTTTAACAATCCAGATCTGGCAACCCTTGTTGTGGCTGCACTTACTCTTTTGAAGCTTCAGGAACTAGACCGAGTTCACTGTTTAGGCTCAAGTGAGAGTTGGGTTGCACTTTCATTTGTTCTTGAAAGAGACACGCGGACCACTGGCATTAATATTCTAGGCAGAAATGTATGTACTCAGCCTGTATTGTAGCCTGTTAATTCCATAGAATTCAGTGATACTCTTGGGTTGGATTGCATTAATTATTCAGACTTGAATGGGGCTTATGGGCTGGAGAAGGAAGTGTAGGAAGTAGTACACAAAGAGACAGGAATGAGGAATAAGAAAAAAATAGCAAAAAGGAGTAGGGGTTTTGGAATAAACACCTGACTATTTTTATAGCATTTTTCATATTGCGCCAAGGAAAAATCCTTCAAGTTGATTCGAAAAAAAATGGGACTATTATCTTTTCTTAACATACGTGAGTTCGGTCTTGTTGTCATTAAACAAATTAGGGACTCCATTTCTTCTTCTTTTGCCCATTTCATTGATTATTTGTAAAAAGTACAAGATAAAATTTTTGTTAAATTCTTGTAATTTAAGTCACTTGGATAAAATTCTGAATGTAATTCCGTTGAAGTTGTAAAATATTGTATATTTTTTCTAATAAAAGAAAAAAATCGCTGGTAGTACAAAAATGATCTTGCATGCATCCACCTTTTTCTCGATCATTCCCCCTTCCTCTTCCCATTCTCTTCCTTTTTCTTCATCCTCCTCCTCCTATTCCTCATTCATGTTACGCATCTGCTGTCAGGGAAGGTATGGTTCAGTGACTTTCCTTTTTACCGCGCTATGTTCTCATATTTGTATACCATTAGTCTCATAGTCTGCAGTCGTGTCCATGTTAACGGTTTATACATTCCAAAGCCATGCATACGGCAACGAATAGACACGTTTTCACACAAATACACACATCCTTTGTCAGTTATTTAAATATAAATATGTTAACGTGCGTACATCTGCGAGAGAAACTTAAATCAAATTTGTTTAGAGGAGAATCAAATGTATCGTTGAAGCCTTTCACTTCTCGGCGAAGTGCGCCAGAAGATTTAGGTGAATACGCTGATAGACCCTTAACTAGATAACCTGCCTGCATGCGATATATTCTCTCTCTCTCTCTCTCTCTCTCTCTCTCTCTGTGTGTGTGTGTGTGTGTGTGTGTGTGTGTGTGTGTGTGTGTGTGTGTTTAGCCGAGCTGAAGGCATTCAGGAACTATTGGTGTCGTTAAGGTGTTAGAGGAAGTGTTGACTGCGCGTGGAAGTGTCACATGACTTGGGGAAAATCTTGTTCCTAAAGGCTACAGAGCAACACTTTTGGGCATTTAAGGACAAACGATTAGAGGCTATTATTGCCCTTTAAGAGAGAGAGAGAGAAAGAGAGAGAGAGAGAGAGAGAGAGAGAGAGAGAGAGCTTTGAGACTAGATAAAGGCTGGTGCGTGTAAGGTCAATAGAGCCAGTAAAGCTATATATGTACGATGTCATTATTCTCTTTTAATTTTTCCAAGTTATTTCTTAAATAAAATGTTGTTTATTGATTTATTTGCTGTTTTGTTTTTTTATTCCTTGCTTTATCGCTTTTCAAACGCAAGACTCAGACTTGTGAAAGCTTGATTAGAAAGTTGTATTTTTTTTTTTGCCACACATTTTGAATATAGTGATAATTGTTATTTTTTCTTATATTCTATTGACATTTTACATATTATTATTATTATTATATTATTATTATTGCTGTGGTGGTTCCTAAAAACTTGTTTAGACAAAACCAGGAACAATGTTCGGAGCAGCGCCAAGGGCTCTGAGATTGGTATGTTTAAAAATAGTCCCATGATTATTTACTTCAGCTTACTGGTTTTACAAGCTACCTTTAGCCTTCACCCCCCCCCCCCCCCAACCCCCCCCCCCCCCCAACTAAGTTGCGCATTAACCAGTGGAGGTTTGTCAAAATGCATTTATATTGAATTATTATGAAGAAAAGTTCCAATAAGCAGTTTACTAGTTCACTGGGGTTTACAGTTAGGAATATCTTATTTAAAGAATTCCTTTGTATATATTAAGTTGGTCTGACATTGTTCTCTGTTCAGTTTCTGTTATGTATCGTTTCTTCTACTTCTTATAGTTTCTAATTATGTTTTTTTTTTCTTTGCCAGGCATTTGCCAGTATATTTTTTGCCTCCGTCAGAATATTTCTTTGCGTTCGTCAGTATATTTGTGCTTTCGTCAATATGTGTTTGCCTCGTCAGTATATTTTTTGCCTACGTCACTGTTTTTTCCTCCGTCAGAATATCTTTTGCCTCTGTCAGTATATTTTTGTCTTCGTCAGTGTATTTTTGCTTCCGTCAGAATATTTTTGCCTCTGTCAGTATATTTTTGCTTCTGCCTTCGTCAGTATATTTTTTGCCTTCGTCGGTAGTTTTTTGCCTACGTCAGAATATTGTTTGCCTTTGTCAGTATATTTTTGCCTTCGTCAGTGTATTTTTGCTTCCGTCAGTATATTTTTTGCCTTCATCAGTATATTTTTGTGTCTGTCAGAATATTGTTTGCCTTCGTCAGTAGTTTTTTTGCCTACGTCAAAATATTGTTTGCCTTTGTCAGTATATTTCTGCCTCTGTTAGAATATTTTTTGCCTTCGTCAGTATATTTTTGCAAATTTGCCTCCGTGAAAATATTTTTGCCTTCGTCAGTATGTTTTAGCCTCCGTCAGTATATTTTCTCCTTCTTCAGAATATTTTTGCCTCCTTCAGGATATTTTTCCTCCTTCAGGATATTTTTGTCTCCACCAATGTATTTTCTCCTTCGTCAGAATATTTTTGCCTCCGCCAGTATATTTTTGCCATCGCCAGGATGCTTTTACCTTCGTCAGTATATTTTTCTCTTCTTCAGAATATTTTTGCCTCCGTAAGTTTATTTTTCCCATCGTCAGGATGTTTTTACCTTCGCCAGTATATTTTTTCGTCCGCCAATATATTTTTGCCACCGTCAGTATAGTTTTACCTCCGCCAGAATGTTTTTGCCTTCGACAGTATACTTTTATCTTCATCAGTATATTTTTGACTGACGCAGCCAAGTTGCCCTTCCTTCAATACGATTTTGAGTTTTCTCTTCTAATATCTTCTTATTTCTCCCATTCCTAGTCTCTTCATTCTGCTATTTCTCCATTCTGCAATTCTTTCTTTCTTCCCCTCCTTCCCTCTTCCTATCAATCTGTTTTTTAGAAATCTCCCATTTTCTTTTAATTTCGTTTCGTTTTTTTTTTCACTTCAATTCTTTATGTTTAGTTTGATTTTTAGAATTTTATTTTTATCTCTATTTCTAATCCCTTTAGTTTTCATTTTCATGTTTTTTTATTATTATTATTTTTACGTGTTTCTTAATTTTATTTGTTTCCAGGTTTTGTTTTATATTGCCTTTTAAGTTATTTGACTTCTCTTATTTTTATTTTTATTTTTTTTATTTTTTTTTTTAAAGTGATTTTACTTTTCTTAGTTTTATTTTATTATTTTATTATTATTATTATTATTATTAGTTATTTTATTATTTTATTATTATTATTATTATTATTATATTATAATATTTTATCTTTTTTATTTATTTATTATTTTTATTTTATTTTTATTTTTTTGCTTTCGATATGATCTTCACCTTTCCTAATTTGTGCTTCCGGACACCTGGCCATTCATTCCTTAACATCCTGTTATTGAATTAATTTGTTCATTGCATATCCTTCCTCCAAAAGGTCTATCTGATCCTTTGGATAGTGTTAGACTGATCAGATGGATATTAACTCTTAGTAATCATAGTAGAAATGAACAATTCTTTCGTATTCACCACACAGGTCAGAGAGCTTTAAACACTACCCAGGACCGGGAGATTTTGTTTCAGAGTTCAAGGTTACGAAGTTTAAAAGAATTCAGTTAATTCGATTACATGTGTGAACCCTGAGATTGTAATCAGTAAACCCAGTGATTTTAATCGGTCATACTGACGATTTTTTTTTTCTTTCTTTTTTGGACTGTGGGGCAGAGAGCTGCTTAGGAGTGTTAAATGAATTTTGTCTCTATGATCTTAGCCATTAGGTCGAGAATGCTGTGTGTGTTCAGTTTTAAGGGGACAAGCAAGCATCTGGCTTTGAGGTGAATTAAACTCCAGAATTATATCAATTTTAGATGATGATTATTCTTACTATTATTATTCAGAAGCTGAACTTGATTCATATGGAACAAGCCTATACCAAAAGGGTCACTGACTTGAAAATGAAGCTTCCAAAGAATATTATGTTCATTTAAAACGAGAAAGAGAAGGTAATGGGAAATACAGAGATCAGTTATTAAAAAAGCAATTTATAAAATAAAAAAATGAATAGATATAAATGTAAGTGAATTATTGAAATACGAGGAGAATTGTTTTAGGGTTAATAATGCAATGCATCTTCGCTTGAACTTGCAAAATTAAGTCACGAATAAAAAAGAATTCAAGGTACGAAATTTTGCATAGTTTAAGAATTAAATAGGACAGACGAATATATATATATATATATTATATATATATATATATATATATATATATATATATATATATATATTTCTCAAGCTATTTATACTGTCATACAGACAGATGTCAGCATAACAAGGGATGAAATTTCGTCCCGTAATAATATCTTCACTGGAAGAGCAATATATCTCCATTCGTATCCTTGCGCGTGCAGTATATTAGACGGAATCTCTTGTGTCAAATGCATCCTTCAAGCACAGTTTTTTGCTTGTGATAACGCAATAAGATAGATATATCCAGGGTTTATTTTGGGCTGCTCGTACGAGTCAAACATTGAATTGGTAAAAGGGCACTTTTATATGAGAGCAGAAAAATCCTCATATTATCAGTAAAAACTTTAAAAGCAAAAAAAGAGTAAATTAATGATGTTGTTGAAGAGATAAGGACTCTGCTTCGGGTGTATACAATTCTCTCTCTCTCTCTCTCTCTCTCTCTCTCTCTCTCTCTCTCTCTCTCTCTCTCCTGAGGAAACCTAGAAACCTAACCATTGCGTTTCCTACCTGATCATGTATTCTACAGAGGCCAAAATGTTCCTCTCTGCATAATAACGGGTTGGGGTCGACGGTCTCCTAATTTTGGTCCCACTTCGGGGCAGTTCATTACAGAATTGATTATTTTAATTAAACGGCACACGCACACACGAACACACAAATACATTATATATATAATATATACTTTTTTTTTATATATATATATATATATACTATATATATATACATATATATATATATTATATATGTATGTATATGTATATTTTTATATATATATGTGTATATATATATATATAGATATATATGTATGTATTATGTATGGGTGTGTATCCACTATATAGCTCTATATTGTATGTATACTTTTAAATACACACGCATATATGTGTGTGTATATGAATCCCAAACAAGGATTGATGTGGTATGGGCATGTTCTGTTAAGGCTCCCCTTATTATGCACTTGGTAGTTAGTTGATTGTAGTGGCCTAAGCCGGGCTCGAGAAATATTAGCTGGGGATTGGAAGGGATGCAAGCGCATCGGTTGGCTCGGTCATTACTTGAATTGGTGACCAACCGACACCAGGTGCTATAGGCTTTTGCTAGACTTGTGTGTATGGGCACATGGCTAGCAACCTCACCCCAAATTTTTCTCTTACTCGGGGAGCAAGCCTACTTTGTTGTTGTTCTTGTTGGGGGGTAGAAAGGTCTATGGGAAAGCCTGAAAATGTCTGAAAAAGGCGTTTCGCGTTGAGTTAAAGATACAGGAATTTTAGGAGAGGATATTTATGATTTATTTATTATTAAGGAAACGTAAGAAATAAATAATGCGCATGTTAAACAGTGTAGAACAGTTATTTCTAATAAAATATAGCGTATTGATTTTAATTTTTGTCGGAGAAATATCGCACTTTTTAGCACGCGCCCTGAGTAAGCTGGAGGCCGTATCACGCCTTATCCTGCCTAAAGAAATAACTAAGACCCGAGATCCAAAGAAGATGCGGATCCTATGGTGAAGAAATGCTGTGAGACCTAATACCCATTTATTGACGCCCTTACTCATTTTTCAATAATGAAAAAGACTGAAAAGGCTTAGACTCATCTTGCATCCCAGCGACTCATGTTACTGACTAATAGATATTATTCCTTTTTATTTACATCTTTGTTTGTGCCTCTGGGGTGGAAATGGTGTCAAATATCCTCAACTAACTGAACAGCGAAAAAAGCGGGGTAATTTTATATCATAGTGATTTATGGTTGCAGGTCCACAATAATATCGCATGTGAGTATAAGGTCCTTAATGGATATTAAAAGCTTTCGAACCTTGTGATAGGTTCATCTTCAGTCAAGTGAACATTATGGCTATAAAAATTCGTCGAAGTAAACTTCTGAAGAGGCTGATCAGAAGTTTACTTCGACGAATTTTTATAGCCATAATGTTCACTTGACTGAAGATGAACCTATTACAAGGTTCGAAAGCTTTTAATATCCATTAAGGACCTTAATTATACTCACATGTGATATTATTGTGGACTTGCAACCATTGTCATCATTTTCGACACGGAAAATTGTGCCTACCGTGGCGATTCATGCTATCTACCATAAACATAATTCTCGCGGTTCCTTGAGGCGCCTTCTTCATATCTCTAGGGGCTCTGGGTACTGGAGACCTCCAGGAATCACGCACATACATCCCCCCCCCCTCCCCACCATTCCACTTCTTTCCGAGAACGCCCGGGAACTCGAGATCGATCCCTCAGCCTCCCCGTTTTTAATCACCCAATTACCACTCATCTGCGAGTCTAGACTGCGACTATCAAAAAGCCTCTTTCAAGTCTTGGAATTCAGTCTTCGGTAGACGCACGATCTGTTGAAGGTCGTCTTTCGTAGTTTTAGGCTTCGGGCTCCGCCGGAAAAATGTGACTCATAAGGATGTCTTTGGCGATTGGGAAATATTATCTCCCCCGACCCCCACCCCTCCCAACCTCTTAGACCACTGGCGGCGACTTGACCCAGTGACGTCATCAGCGACGTCGTCGAATAGGGAGAGGGAAGAGAATATATGTAGGCCGTGGCTTGATCTTGACCTTCACCCCTCTCTCTCTCTCTCTCTCCTCTCTCTCTCTCAGTAACAATTCAGATGTGTTTGTTTGTTAATATCCTTCTATTTGCCCTGGAATGTATTTTGTGTAGTTAATTTTTCTTTTACCTGATGCATTGGTTTTTTAAGTTTTACTTTTCTGAATTTTGTTTCTCTGGTTCTCTCCTTCCGTCTCTGACTTTTCCCTTCTTCTTGTCTTTCATACTCATAAATACACATATCCATAATATCATTTAACCGTGCATCTATCGTTACTGATATAAAAGCTTAATATTTACAGTCCTATGCCCCGTAAAGCACAGCTAGTTACCAACCACATCTCATCATGACCTTTCAGCCAGCAAAATCAGGCAACCCACAGTGACGTCACACTTTAGACTCCTCCCACTCTGGGCCGTAGTGGTAAGGTAGCAATACACACCAGACAGACACACATACACACACACACACACATACGCATAAGTGGCAGTGGTGCCCAGGTGCTAAAAGCCAGACACATTCATTCGGGTTGTGGCAAGGGCCCTGCTCGCTTGCTTCCCAGTCGCTTCCAGTTTCCTGTTTCCAGTTTCCAGTTTTCCCGCCTCTTCCAGTCGTGGCGCTACTATAAACCACTCGTTCATTTCTCATATGATGTTTTTTAGTCGTTTCTTATTCCAGTGATGGAGAATTGATAATGGGCTGATTTAGTTTGCGGCAAAGTGATCGAAAGGAAATTTTTTTACTTAAATATTCATTGAGTGACATAGAATCAGTGTTGAGTTTTTTAATTGGTTCGCAATCATGGCGCCGCCAAAAACCCTTCGGCAGAAGCTGTCGGCCTTTTTCACGTCTATATCAGTGGAGCCGGTGATGTTGTTAGATGGCCTGGCCTTCTCGAATATGGTGGTGTTGGTCGAAAACCTCCAGATGGACAAAGTCTGTCACGTTAATCTCAATTACTCGAAAGAAATCTGCGGCAACCTCTCCTCGCACAAAGACGTCAAAGAGGAAATGGCCACAGAATTCAGTGAGTTCGCGATGTACAACGGCATCATCACCGCGGTTATCCCTCTCTTTTTCATCCTCTTCATGGGCGCCTGGAGTGACAAATACGGCAGGAAGGTGCCCCTCGTGGCGTCCACGATCGGCCACCTCCTCTACTCTCTCGGGTACCTGGTGAGTTCGACCGTCGATTCGTGGCCCGTCGAATACCTGCTCATCGTGGCTCTGCTCGATTCCCTCGGGGGTGGCGCCGTCAGCTTCCTGACGGCGGCTAACTCTTACATCAGCGACGTGACCTCTGAGGAGACCAGGACGTCCCGCCTGGGGCTCGCCAACAGCATCTGGTTCCTCGGCGGGCCGATGGGCACGTTGCTTGGCACCTTCATCTACAAAGCCGGGGGATACGTGGCGCTCTTCGGCACGTCCCTGGGCATGTACGTGGTGGCCCTCGTCTACATCATCGTCTTCGTGCCGGAGAGCCACGGGCCCTTCGCCAACGTCACCAAGCTGGAGAAGATCCTGCCCCCGAAGCAGTCGCTGCGGCTTCGGGAGAGCGTGGCCTGGGTCTACGGCATCGACAAGAAGGAGCTCAAGAAGGAGCTCACCAACACGAAGAGCATGGTGCAGCGGAAGAAGAGCATCACCGTCGGCCAGATGCTCAAGGACTTCTTCAACCCGCAGAGGTTCGTCGACAGCTTCAGGTGCACCCTCAAGAAGAGGGAGGGGCACGTCCGGGTGTATATATTGCTCCTAATTCTGTGCAACATTCTCAGGAAACTTGGCAGAGGTGAGTAGTACTAGTGGTGTTCCTCAGGTGGTTCTCCTCAATGAGTAGTACTAGTAATATTCTTCAAGTAACTCTCCTCAGTGAGTAGTTACTAGTAATTATCTTCAGGTAACTCTCCTCAATGAGTAGTACTGGTAGTATTCTTCAGGTAACTCTCCTCAGGGAGTAGTTACTAGTAATAGTCTTCAGGTAACTCTCCTCAGGGAGTAGTAATAGTAATTATCTTCAGGTAACTCCCATCAGGGAGAAGTACAGTAATATTCTTCAGGTAGTTCTCCTTAGTGATTAGTTACTAGTAATATTCTCCAGGTACCTCTCCTCATTGAGTAGTACCAGTAGTCAGTGAGTAGCACTTGTAGTATCCTTCAGGTAGAGTCTTCAGTGAGCAATTAACAAAACGGGCTTTAGGATATTAAGGAAATGTATAAGGGAGTGAAAGTGTATGATCATGAACATGTTAGCATTTGTGTGAATGCGAATATCATCCTTTAATTAAATCATTTTCAGCGTTGATCGACCTCATAGGTACCGGCGCTTGGCCTTTGGCCTAAGTTTCATATTCCAGCCCAGGCTACAAGGAAATGAATATGAAAAAAAGTATGGGATTTCCGTAGAGTTTTGAATGACTTATGTCTGTGAAATTTAGTGGCGCCTTATTTCCAAAAACTGTCCAAAAAGTTGTATACAATTCAGTATACGAACATACAAGGCCACGCAGAATAGTCTTGATGTTAAAAAAAACTCACTAAATGACTTTTCTTAATATATATCAATGACTGGAAGTTAATTTTAACATTTTTTTTTACTCTACATGAAAGTACGTGAAGTACTTCCAGGTGGAACCAGAGGCTCTAAATATAAAACATTAACATTCAGTCATAATTGAACAAACTTAACAGTGACAATGTCACTTGACGTTTGTCCGCATTACAATATTTTAATTATATTGGAGTGTTCTGATATTTTGGATGAAGCTACTAACGTTTTACTTGCGGTACACACACACAAACAAATATATATATTTATATATATATATATATATATATATATATATATATATATATATATATATATATATAGATATATATATGTGTGTGTGGTGTGTGTGTGTGTGTGTGTGTGTGTGTGTGTGTGTGTCCGTGTCCACTTAAAATATTACCATAATATAAAAAAAAGGTAACTGCAAAGAACAAAGAGCATTCCTGAAGTAAAAGTTCATAAAAGGGGCAAAAAAATAAAAAATCTTATCAACGTAATTCAGTCCGACACCCTTTTGATGAGGAATGCTCGGTATTTAACAAGAACAGCAAGTCATTCGGAGTATGCATAACAAAGAGCTGTTTGCTGTCTGACAGAACGATTTAGAAAAAAACGAAAGCAAAAAACTTGTCATATGAGAGAGAGAGAGAGAGAGAGAGAGAGAGAGAGTGGTAGACATCCGCTCTAAGAAAGATCATATCACAGAGAAGAGGGGGCGGGTGGTAACCATGCGTGCGCGCAAGCACACACACACACAGAGACACAGACACATTAGAATAATAGTTAATTAAAATTCTCTTCTGAATGAAAAATAACGGCGTCCTTGCTATGAAGTGACTTAGTAATCGGTATCTGTGGGGATGTTTGTGTGTGTGTTTTGGGGGGGGGGGGGGGGGGGGGGGGGGCGGAGGGAGGGGGGTAGATGGTGAAAAAGGAGGGATTTTTTTTTGGGGGGGCAGTAGGCGAGTGTCCTGCAGATCAGAAGTTAATTTATGATGGGAAATACGAGAACAGGAAGTCGACGTGCGAAAGAGGAAGCTTAGGTAGGAAAATTAATCCAGTGTGGTAAATGGCAGATCTTCTGATTAATGCAGTTTATGTAAATGACACACACACAGCCACAGCTACAGCAAGGATTGCCTCACTGGGTCAAACAAGTTTACCACTAACGAAAAAGGCATCAATGTAAAGCTGAATTTCTCAGTGGTGACCTTTCTATGCTTTGATTTACACGAGTCTGACCAGCTAAAGTGGTATTCGCTCTACAGATACCATCAGGTATTGCAGAACGTGGTTATAATTAATGCGTAGACCTTGATGGCTGCAACGCCAAGGAAGTACAGGGGTAAGATTTTGCAGGAGTTTCTGTAACAAAATTTGATAGATGTTTGATCGCTGTGACCTACTATAACCGCTTGAATGATTGTTCAGGTAACATGGAAATTCATACTACATAAAGATAAAAGAATTTCAAAGATATTAAGCTTAGCGTAGGTGAGTTTTTGTTACAGAAAAAGTGTTGTGTTTAGATGTCCAGGGGAGAGAGAGAGAGAGAGAGAGAGAGAGAGGGAATTAAATCACTGCTTTTTATTGACAAGAAACTCCTTGTTGCTTTTTTACGAAAGAATGTGTTTACATTGTGGTTAATAATAATAATAATAATAATAATAATAATAATAATAATAATAATAATAATAATAATAATAATAATAAAAATGCGCCTTAGTCAACATACAAAAAGGTCAAAGTAACGAGAACTGAAGGGATAAAGCTACCAGATGGGAGCAACATCAAACACATAGATGAGGACAGGATACAATACCTGGGAATAATGGAAGGAGGAGTATAAACACCAAGAGATGAAGGACACGATCAGGAAAGAATATATGCAGAGACTCAAGGCGATACTCAAGTCAAAACTCAACGCCGGAAATATGATAAAAGCCATACACATGGGCAGTGCCAGTAATCAGATACAGCGCAGGAATAGTCGAATGGACGAAGGCAGAACTCCGCAGCATAGATCAGAAAACAGTAGAAACAAATGACAATACACAAAGCACTACACCCAAGAGCAAATACGGACAGACTATACATAACACCGAAAGGAAGGAGGGAGAGGACTACTAAGTATAGAGGACTGTGTCAACATCGAAAAACAGAGCACTGGGGCAATATCTGAAAACCAGTGAAGACGAGTGGCTAAAGAGTGCATGGGAAGAAGGACTAATAAACAAAAGTAGACGAAGACCCAGAAATATACAGAGACAGGAGAAAGACAGAAAGAACAGAGGACTGGCACAACAAACCAATGCACGGACAATACAGGAGACAGACTAAAGAACTAGCCAGCGATGACAATTGGCAATGGCTACAGAGGGGAGAGCTAAAGAAGGAAAACTGAAGGAATGATAACAGCGGCACAAGATCAGGCCCTAAGAACCAGATATGTTCAAAGTATGATAGACGGAATAACATCTCTCCCATATGTAGGAAGTGCAATACGAAAAATGAAACCATAAACCACATAGCAAGTGAATGCCCGGCACTTGCACAGAACCAGTACAAAAAGAGGCATGATTCAGTGGCAAAAGAAAACCCTCCACTGGAGCCTGTGCAAGAAACATCAGCTACCTTGCAGTAATAAGTGGTACGAGCACCAACCTGAAGGGAGTGATAGAAAACGATCAGGGCAAAGATCCTCTGGGGACTATGGTATCAGAACGGATAGGGTGATACGTGCAAACAGACCAGACGTGACGTTGATTGACAAAGTCAAGAAGAAAGTATCACTCATTGATTGTCGCAATACCATGGGACACCAGAGTTGAAGAGAAAGAGAGGGAGAAAATGGATAAGTATCCAAGATCTGAAAATAGAAATAAGAAGGATATGGGATATGCCAGTGGAAATCGTACCCATAATCATAGGGGCACTAGGCACGATCCCAAGATCCCTGAAAAAGGAATCTGGCCAAAAAAAAACTAGAGACTGAAGTAGCTCCGGGCCTCATGCAGAAGAGTGTGATCCTAGAAACGGCACACATAGTAAGAAAAGTGATGGACTCCTAAGGAGGCAGGATGCAACCCGGAACCCACACTATAAAATACCACCCAGTCGAATTGGAGGACTGTGATAGAGCAAAAATAATAATAATAATATTTTTATTTACTGTATTAAAAGTTTCTGTAAATGAATATTCATGAAATGTCACACCCACAAAAACAGACAAAATAAAGGCAAATACAAATTATTTGGGAAACAGTTTGTTAATTGACGCATTTGACGAATCTGGTAGAATAATATTTACAAATAGTAAAAATTTTTGCTGGTTTCCTATGACTTTTTGCCGTCAAGAAAAGACCAGGTTTTATTATTATTATCTCATTAATCTCTCTCTCTCTCTCTCTCTCTCTCTCTCCTCTCTCTCTCTCCCTTAAATCGAACGCACTTCACATTTTCATAAATCTCGAAATTAATTCGGTATTTGCGATGTAGGATTAGCTCTCTCTCTCTCTCTCTCTCTCTCTCTCTCTCTCTCTCTCTCTCTCTCTCTCTCATCCAAGTAGATCGAATATGTTTCGTATTTTTTTCTTATTTCATGAGATAAATACAATCTTCGCTACAATACACAAAAATGTTTCAGCTCTCTCTCTCTCTCTCTCTCTCTCTCTCTCTCTCTCTCTCATATTCTTCCACCAATCACAATACAGCAGCAGTAAAATAGATAAAGAGATGATGTTCCATCAGTCAACGGTCCATATAAGGACGTCAAAACGTCAGATTGATACGCGATGTACAGAAAGGCTTATGAAGGACTCCGTCACCCTCATTGTATTCATGAATGACCTGCGACCCGTAAACCTGACGATGGTTTACGACCCGGCGCTTTAACGTTATTAACGTTTGCCATTGTCTTGGTAATAAGGATCGTGTTTAATAACGGGGTCTCTACATTCTATTATATGATGATGATACCGACCCTTTATACAAAGCTTAGAAAGAGAGAGGTTGAATGCTGCTTGTAGATCTATTATTATTATTATTATTATTATTATTATTATTATTATTATTATTATTATTATTATTATTATTAGATTATGAATGAAAGATGGAAATACCAGCAAGGTAATGTTAAAGAAGTTGATTAGCTGAGGGAGTTCAAACGAAAAGAAAACTGACGAAGCAACGTAACCTAAGATACCTACCGGTGCCGCTACAGAAAAAATTTAGATCTGTCTACAGGAATGACGCGCGGGGCCCATTGTTTGAGTTTAGAACCTCTCTCTCTCTCTCTCTCTCTCTCTCTCTTTTGAAAAGAGGGAATTGCAGATACGGAGAAAAATGTTACTACAAACATCCTAAGGTAGTCACAACTATGAAATATATGGTAAAAATGTGCATACTTAGATGGATATGAGGATGATTGCAGAGATCTACATCAAAAATATGCAAAAACCTAAAAGAAGGAAAAGGATGTAAGTTCGACAAAAAATGTAAAATATATGCACCCTGTAGCCATGAAAAAATAATCAAATAAATAACCAATCAAGCAATAAAATCAAATCCCAAATAAGAAAGAAACAAATAAAGAGAGGAATGAAGAATATCAGGTCAAAAGAAAAAAGCAAGCCATCAACGAGATATGCAGAGGTGCCAGCAAAAAATTTCAATGCATCAGCTCCAAGATTCTACTCAAGAGATAATAACTGTTTTATTATGCGAAGGGGATATTGCAGATATGGAGAAAATTGCAGATTCAGACACAAAAATGAATAATTATGATGAAGGAAGAACAAATATTATGGAAAAAAGTTGGATTTTTAATGTCAGAATTTCTGGAAATGAAAAAAAGAACAACATACCAGAACGAAAGGAGACATGGGAAAATCCTATTATTACCAATATTAAATGAAGGAGGAAAACACGCAAACCATCATAGTGATGAATGCGCAGGGTTTAGTTACGAGTAACTCAAAAAGAAAAATAGAGTACTTAGAAGAACTAACCCAAAATGAAAAGAAAATAGATATAATGAATATAAGTGAAACAAACCTGGTATTCCCAAGAGGACTGGGAATGATGATCAATAAAAGGTTCCAAACTTATAGATCAGATAGAAAAAATAGGAATCAAGGGGGGAACCGCAATATATGGAAAGACAAAAAAACAAGGAAAATATATGAGAAATATAGTAAACTCAGAATGTGAAACTAATAGCGGTTAGAATTTGAATCTGGAAAAAATTGATGAACATAGTAATATATAGACCTCCTAATACTAAAGAGTTTGACTTAATAATTGAAAAATTGGATATATATGTAGAAATCACAAGGACTGGACTATTCTCCTATGCTGGTGACTTCAATAGGAGATTGTGGATGTACTTATACATATAAAAAAGAGAGTAATAGTAGTGCAGAAGATAAGAGGCAATTCGAAAAGCTATTAGATATGCTACTAGAATACAACATTCAACAAACAAATCACCTGCCAACAAGAAAGGAAAAATACTTTAGACCTAGTATTTGTGAACGAGATGAATTATGTTAAAGAAATAATAGTTTATAATGCAAGTATTTCAGACCATAATGTCATAGAATTAAACAGTCCATCCAAAGCAAGTGAAAACAGAGATAAGCAAGAAATGGAAAAAGTGGGGAAGGATATGGAAAATACAACTTCTACAGTAAAAAAAAATATAAAATGGTCAGAAAATAAATGAAGAATTAAACAAAGATTGGGATAATATTTTCGTAAGTGATGACATAAAGGTAAAATACGGAGATATTATATAAAATATTAGAGAAAATAGTGGATATATATACCGAAGAAGAAAAGTAAACATCAGTCCATGCATACCAAGAGACAGAAGGATCTTGTTCCAGAAAATCAGAAAGTGGAAAAAAGGTCTAGCAAAAAAAAAAAAACGCATGGAAAGTTATAGAACTAAAAAGTAAGATAGAAAATGCAGAACAAAAGATTATACAATCAAAAGAAAATGAAAAAAAAACGGGACTTGGAAGAAAAAACCCTATTAAATATCAAGCAAATCCAAACTATTATCTCATATGCGAAGAAGATGAATAAAAGAAGAATAGAAATAGGCCCTCTAAGAATTGAAGGGAGATTAACGAATGAAAAAAAGGAAATTTGCAACATACTGGCAGAACGATATAAGAGAGAATTCCACCCCTAGAATAGATAATGAAGATAAATGATATAGAAGTAAGGGATGAAAATAGTGAATATTTAACTGACATAGATATTAAATGAAGCTGATATTGTGCAGGCTATTAATGAAATTAAAAATGGAGCTGCTGCAGGGCCTGATGGAATTCCTGCTATTTTGTTAAAGAAAGTAGTTAATTCTATCGCAAAGCCACTTGCAATATTATTAAAGACAAAGTTTAGATACAGGCAAGATTTATGATGAGCACAAATTAGCATATATTACCCCTACTTTCAAAAGTGGATCAAGACTAGAGGCAAGTAATTATAGGCCTGTGAGTCTAACATCACATATTATGAAAGTGTATGAAAGGGTATGAAGAAAAATATTATGAAACTTTATTTAAAAAATAAAAAAAAAAATTTGTTAATTTAATAAAGGACAACATGGTTTCGTACCCGGAAAAAGTACACAAACCCAACTGTTAGTCCACCGTGAGAACATATTCAAAAATATGAAAAGCGGAAATGAAACAGATGTGGTTTATTTAGACTTTGCAAAAGCTTTTGATGAAGTAGACCATAATATATTAGCGAAGAAAATTAGAAAACACAATATCGTGGATAAAGTAGGAAGATGGTTAAAAGAATTTTTACACAACAGAAAACAGATAGTTATTGCAAACGACGAGAAATCGGATGAAGCCAAGGTAATATCCGGTGTGCCGCAAGGTACGGTGTTAGCTGCAATACTGTTTGTATTATGATGAAGACATAGACAATAATGTTAAGGATTCGGTAGTGAGTAGTTTCGCAGAGACACAAGAATAAGTAGAGAAATTACTTGTGATGAAGATAGGAACGCTCTACAAAGAGACCTTAACAAAGTATATGATTGGGCAGAGGTAAATAGGATGGTATTTAACTCTGATAAATTTGAATCAATAAATTATGGAGACAGAGAAAGAAAGCTATATGCATATAAGGGACCTAATAATGAGACAATCACAAATAATGGAAGCAGTTAAAGACCTTGGTGTGATGATGAATAGGAACATGTTATGCAATGATCAAATAGCAACTCTGTTGGCAAAATGTAAAGCAAAAATGGGAATGTTGTTACGGCACTTCAAAAACAAGAAAAGCTGAACACATGATTATGCTTTATAAAACATATGTTCGTAGTCCACTTGAATATTGCAATATGATATGGTACCCACACTATCAAAAGGATATTGCACAAATAGAGAGTGTACAAAGGTCCTTTACAGCTAGAATAGAAGAAGTTAAAGACCTTGACTACTGGGAAAGACTACAATTCTTAAAATTATATAGTCTAGAAAGGAGAAGAGAACGCTACATGATAATTCAGGCATGGAAACAGATAGAAGGAATAGCAGAAAATATCATGGAACTAAAAATATCAGAAAGAGCAAGCAGAGGTAGATTAATAGTGCCCAAAACTATACCAGGAGGAAAAATAAGGAAAGCACACAGGACATAATCCACTACGCACCAGCATTGATAATGCAGCGTCTATTCAATGCGTTGCCAGCTCATCTGAGGAATATATAGGAGTGAGCGTAGATGTGTTTAAGAATAAGCTCGACAAAATATCTAAACTGCATCCCAGACCATCCAAGATTGGAAGATGCAAAATATACCGGAAGATGTACTAGCAACTCTCTGGTAGACATTAGAGGTGCCTCACACTGAGGGACCTGGGGCAACCCGAACAAGATGTAAGGTCTGTAAGGTAAGGTAAGGTCTCTCTCTCTCTCTCCCCGGGCGTCCTAAAAAGGACTGAAGATGAGATGGGAATGAGTTCTTCCGGAATGTTCGGGACCAAATTATAAGTTTAAGTTCGGCACTCCGTTGACGTCACAGCGCGCGCCTCGTCTTGGGAACGCGGCGGAGAGGCAGAGGAAGCCAGATCCGCTTTTATGCAACTCGCGCTGACTTCTTTTCTCGTTTAGTTTTTTACTACTGACTTAAGCACTTACGGCCTTGTGGATAAGCTGTTGTTCTATCTATCGGGCTTTAGATATCGAAATGGATTCGCTTTATAAATAATTCATTGTTTATTATTTAGATGATATGTATTTAAAAGCGAAATTAGGTTTGAAACCAGTAATATTTACATATTTTCTACGCATATTTTACCCAAACTTACTTCCTCTCTCTCTCCCTCTCTCTCGCTCATATATATATATATATATATATATATATATATTTATATATATATATATATACACATATATATGTATATATATGATAT